>NC_134362.1:175975341-176185341 GCF_048569485.1 Anomaloglossus baeobatrachus | reverse complement strand
AAGTAAGTGAACCTGCCTTGTCGAAGCTTCCAATCCACAGGATCGTCAGGAAAGGCATGGAGGAGCATTGCAGGATGGTGACAGGTAAAGTCCACAGGAGGAGAATAAAATAATCCATCTTCTGCACAGCATGCAATCCTGTATCTGCTCCAAGAGGCGTGCAGAGGAATAGGCAAGATGTTCTCATCATCTTGAAGTAGGTGGCATTTTTGCATCCAGGGCATGTAAGGTGCCTCTTCTTGTTGATGTTCTCAGGTGGTGGACGGAAGAGACAGTGATTGCACTGATCATCTTAACCCTAGACTCAGCTTGATGCAGCAGCATTCCCAATAATACAATGCACTCTACAGCCAGCTTAGGATTTCTTCTCCAGCCTCCTCCCCTGTTCACGCCTCCGTGTCACTCAAATACATTTCATGAAATTGTGTATATACTGTAGCTGCAGAGTTTGTCAATGTTGTATCACAGGAGAAAACTTCACTTATTTTTTTTTATTATTTGCAAACAATGTAAAAGTACATTTTTCTAATACGGTATATGCAAGAGAAGAACAAAAGCGAAATGAACATTTCCCCAAATCACAAAATAAACGTATAAGGGACTTTTTTCACTTTCAAGGGTTCCAGGTTTTTTGGTAGACCACAAAGATGTGATTAAGGACCTTGTCCGAAACGCGTCAGTGTCATTATATTTTATTCTTTACATGTTTTAAAAAGTTTTTTTCAATAGCGACAAGAGTTTTTACCGTCGGTGCTGGATTATACTTCCTACCACAAGGTATTCTTGGCGGAAATCATAATTCATTAAGATTAGAGATGAGCAGACCCATGGATATTTGTTTTCGCCAGGGTCGGCCGGACTTTAGTTAAAAGTTCATTTTGGTCGGACTTGACCTGAATTTGTTCCTTGACCCCGAAACCCTTGTAAGTCAATGGGAACCAAAACTAATGGGCTCGACTTGAGTAACAAGTATCATGAAAATCAATGATTGAGCAGTTTGACTCTCCACCCACATTTAGCCAACCATAAATAGAGCATTTCCATGGCATGGTGGGGTTTTTTTGTCTTTTTTGTAAACACACAGCATCGGAAAACAATGTTCACTCTCGGCGTGACAGAGATGAATCTCTCCTCCAGTATAACGTGGAAGACCCAAGTGATGGACTGTCAACTACATGTTAAATAGTGATGGTCGATCCCCCCGATGTTCGGGATCGGAAGCCTTACCCGAACATTTTGTAAAGATGAGGATCGAGATAACACGAACTTGCGTCCGAAGACCGAATTCGGACTTTATAGTTATGAGATGGGGTGGGGGAGTGTAAAAAAAAGAATATAGTTAATAATAAACATTGTCATTATACTTACAGGTCTCGCGATCGTCCTACAGACTCTGTTTCCCGTTCGCTTCTCCTTCCGAGTCCGATCATTGCTGAGCCCCCCGGTAAGCACCACTGCCTAAAGGACCTGCCATGACGTCATAGCCATGTGACCAGTCTGGTGTGAATGTTGTACAGACATTGACTATGACGTCATCGAAGGTCCTGTTAACTGAACTTTGACTGTCACTGTGCGAGTGTCATGTATGCCCCGGGGCTCGGCCGGCTGCTGAGCCGCTCGGATCCGTGCTCGTCGGTGGGTGGCTCGAGCTCTTCACGGACCCGGGGGACACGTCACTCTGAAAGGGGGTTGGCGCTACAAATAGGGACTTCGGTGGGGAGGTCTATGGTGGGAGCCGCGGTTGTTTGCAGGGGATTTAAGTTCGTGACGCCACCCACGGGTTGTGGTGAATGGATGGACACCAACGCTGCCGTTGACTAGGCCTCCCGGGGACGGTGTTGCGCAGCTTGGTGTTGACCCCCTCCGTGGGTAGGTGGATGATGGTCCCGGGGGCCCAAGGGAGGTGCTGAGGCGAGGGGATGGACGCGTGCTGGGGTGTCGGTGCGGTGCGGCGCGGTGCGCGGCCCAAAGGCACTGTTGTACTCACTATGACAAACACGCTGGAGTCTCTGGTAAACCAAACAAGATGGGGAACGGTGCCCGCAGCCGGCTGCAGTTTTCCCCTTAATAGGTTGGTGGTTTCCGCCTTTCTCCTGCACCTCACTTACGTAGAAATCACGACTCCCACGCCTGAGCACCGGTAGTCCGCTCCCCGATTTGATATGTGTTGGGAGAGCCCTTTTTGCCTTCAGACGCTGGCCCCTCGGGTCTCTATGCCTGGGCGGTGGCGTTACCCTAATTGTTGGGCTGTTGTCTTCAGTCGGGTCTTGTGTGGGAAAGGTCCTAAAGTCCAGTCCTCAATCAGTTGATTTGACTCAGCCCGGTTGTTTCTGGGCCTCGTACTGGGTCTGAGTACCCCTCCTGGTGCTCCGGTTTCCAATCAGTTCCCCGGTTCGGTACCGGCGGGCCACCGCCCGTCACCGGTCCCTAAGGTTCCACCGGCTGTAGTCCCAGCTCCTGCAGGCGGCCACCACCGTCTGCCTCCTTGCCAGAGGTGACTGGGCTCCAACCCAGACACCTGTATAGACTATGGCAGACCTGGACACAAGTCTGCCCTTGAACTTCACTCCACTCCACTTCACAGTCAAAACTAGACCGCTCCTGTTTTTCCCGCCTCCGGGCCTGTGAACTCCTCGGTGGGCGTAGCCAACCGCCTGGCTCCGCCCCCTGGTGTGAACATCAAACCCGGAGGGCAGTGACAAGGTTTTTCGTAGTTTGGCTGCTGTCACCTTGCTAAGGGGAAGGGGACGTGTGTGTATGGGACTACCTGGGATGACCTGGCTAGTCCAGGGCGTCACAGTCGCATTGCATTACTCGGCAGAGCGCACACCCGGCAGGGAGCCCAAAGAGCGTCAGGCCTTACCAGCTGATACCGATGCGAGGCGCAAGTGAAATCATCCCCTCACTGTCAGCCTGCTTCTCGTTCTGTACAGAGCAATGAAGCAGAGCTGATATGGCTCTCCCTGCTTCTCTCTCTGTAGAGAGTCGACGTTTGTCTGTACAGAGTGATGAAGCAAAGCTGACAAGGCTCTACCTGTGAACTACATCGGACTAAGGATTTTTTTATAATAAAGATGGAGTCTCTAAAATTTGTCGCGACACCATAAATTTAGGGCTTAGTACCATCTGAGAATACAAAGCTGGTATTAACCCGTTTGTTTCCCAGCGTGCCACCGCAATCAGGGCTGCTGGACGAGTCGGGTAAAGCACCTGGATACCAGCTTTGTATTCTCAGCTACTACTAATCACGAAATTCATGGTGTCGCGCCAAAATAGACATGGCCACCATCTACATATTGAGTTCACAAAGCCCTTCCTAAGAGAGGACTGACTGTATGGATATGGTGGGTTATATCAGCTCCTATCCACAGCTCACTGAGCATTTATCCCAAACTGCTACGCTTTAGACAAATAGATCAAGAAGCAATCATCAATCAGTGAACACATTGCTTGTGGAGAATAAACTATAGACAATGACCTGTGTGCCATAGAGTCTTTCAAAAAGGGTATTATGGGCAACTTTGAAAAAGTCAACCTAAACCTCATTGGCCCTTTACCATTTTTCATTGGGTAGTAAGAAACTCTGTGGGAGAACTATATTTTTAGCTCTTCAGTGGGTTAGGAGTTAGCTAACGGCTAGGTGAAGATGTCATACGAGAATCGGGTCGATTATGCAAATCACACTCTGATTAAACTCTGATCAAACTGTTATCATATTCTATCGAATGAGCAGAAGATAGAGGAAAAAGTGTCTCCCTCTTCTCCACTGTATGAATCCGTGAAAATTTTACTGCACTCATATGTCAACCGAGTGCAGTCCGATGTTTTCCATGGTAAAATTGACTGGTATGGCCGAGTGAAATCCGAATACGGGATCACACTTGGGCATACATTGGGATTTTTTTGAGACTATCTGAGGAAAATAAATCGGATATGTGCACAGTCCCATGGAATAACATTAGTCTGAGTGAAATCCGATGTTTCGTCAAATCTTACTTGAACTGAAAATATGGCCAAGTGAATGAGCCCCAGGAGTCATAAAAATGCATGAAAAGGCAAAAAGCTCTTTTTTCTTGCATTGCAAAACCAGAATCAAGATGGGTGCCGCATTTGAAATTTGCAATGGGGTATGGTTGTGCCCCCGTACATAAGGTCTACTTGGGCTTAGTTGCCCTAGTACTTTACCCTCATCCTTTGTCACCAACAGCTTTCGCTCAGGTATATCTGTCATGCTTGCCATGTATGACAAGCATGGCACATGTGTTCATATCTACGGGAAACCTGACACACAACAAAAATTCAACAAACAATACCACAAGTAAAGGGGGACACAGGGGGCACTATAACAATGGTGGACCCTAGTGCTAGTGAGAGGGGTAGATGGGACAAATCCTGCACTCATCTGTAGCTGTCCCTAAACAATCTCCTCAACTGTCAACAAGGAGGAACCTGTGACCCTGAGAAACCGTGTTGTTGTCCTGGCTAATGCACTGGCAGGTGAGGGAAGCTGCACTAATATGACACAAGGAAAGGTAAGAGAAAGGGGAAAACAGCAACAAAAAAGGATAAAGTCCGACTTCTGGAACATTCCTTAACTATACCTTCCACCAAGGCAGCCAGAGTACAATGGATATGTATCTTCAGCAGGGATTGCTGGGAAACATCACTATTTGAACCAACAAGGCCGTGGCTACAAAGCAGCTGCAGCTGAAATGCTCTGCTAGGAGTTGCTGACAACAAAACTGACATGAACTCCTTAACCACCAAAAGAATTGAAACTACATTTCAATATAGAGCATCAAATGGTAATGAGTGACTCAAGTCCTGAACCTGCCACTAGTCTCCAAAAACAGAGACAAACGGGACAATACCTATGCAGGTTTTGCATCGATTTTTTGTATCTCTCACATTAGTTCAGCTCTAGGATGATGACACCTCCGTCCTTACATCATACATTTCCAATGGTCAACCTTTGTAGTTCTGCTCTTTTAGGCATCTCAGTAGCCAAAGTTGCTTGTTTTACAAGCTCTGTATAACTAAGTGACTCTCAATAAATACTCGTCCATAGCCCACTCATACGGTGTGATTGACAGTCTCCTATTATTATTATTATTATTAATAATTACTAGAAGGTGGCCCGATTCTATGCATCGGGTATTCTAGAATTTACGTATTGTGTAGTTCATGTATGATTTTTGTTATATATATAGATATAGATATGGATGTTGTTGTGTGTAGTTACCAAGTGTTTGTGTAGGGCGCTGTACATGTTCTGGGTGTTGTCTGGGTGTGACAGGGGGTGAGAGCGGTGTTGTATGTGTGTTGCGTTGTTTGTGGAGCGCTGTGTGTCTGTAGCGTTGTGTGTGTGTTGCGCGGTTTGTGTGTGTGTGGTGTGTTTTGGGGGGAGGTATGTTTTGTGCAATGTGTGTTGTGCGGTATGTGCGTATATTTGTGTGTGCAGCGTTGTCTGTGTGTGTGGGTGTCTGTGTAGGGCAGTTGTTTGTGGTTCCCAGTGTGTGTGTGGTGTGTTGTGCAGTGCGCGCGCGTGTGTGTGTGTTGGGGGGAGGTGTGCACTTCCCATCGTGCTCCATCCCCCATGCAGCGCACTCCCCATCGTGCTCCATCCCCCATGCAGCGAACTCCCCATCGTGCTCCATCCCCCATGCAGCGCACTCCCCATCGTGCTCCATCCCCTATGCTGCGCACTCCCCATCGTGCTCCATCCCCCATGCTGCGCACTCCCAAACGTGCTCCATCTGCCATGCTGCGCACTCCCAAACGTGCTCCATCCGCCATGCTGTGCACTCCCAAACGTGCTCCATCCACCATACTCCGCACTCCCATCGTGCTCCATCCCCCATGCAGCGCACTCCCCATCATGCTCCATCCCCTATGCTGCGCACCCCCCATCGTGCTCCATCTCCCATGCTGCGCACTCCCAAACGTGCTCCATCCGCCATGCTGCGCACTCCCAAACGTGGTCCATCCGCCATGCTGCGCACTCCCAAACGTGCTCCAACCGCCATGCTGCGCACTCCCAAACGTGCTCCATCCGCCATGCTGCGCACTCCCAAACGTGCTCCATCTGCCATGCTGCGCACTCCCAAACGTGGTCCATCCGCCATGCTGCGCACTCCCAAACGTGCTCCATCCGCCATGCTGCGCACTCCCAAACGTGCTCCATCCGCCATGCTGCGCACTCCCAAACGTGGTCCATCCGCCATGCTGCGCTCTCCCAAACGTGCTCCATGCGCCATGCTGCGCACTCCCAAACGTGCTCCATCCGCCATGCTGCGCACCCCCCATCGTGCTCCATCCCCCATGCTGCACCAGCATCAGCCTCTCTGCCCGCAGCATCAGCCTCTCTCCTCCCAGCATCAGCCTCTCTACCCGCAGCATCAGCCTCTCTACCCGCAGCATCAGCCTCTCTCATCCCAGCATCAGCCTCTATATCCCCAGCATCAGCCTCTCTGTCCCCAGCATCAGCCTCTCTGTCCCCAGCATCAGCCTCTCTCCTCCCAGCCTCAGCCTCTCTCATCCCAGCATCAGCCTCTCTGCCCGCAGCATCAGCCTCTCTCCTCCCAGCATCAGCCTCTCTACCCGCAGCATCAGCCTCTCTACCCGCAGCATCAGTCTCTCTCATCCCAGCATCAGCCTCTATGTCCCCAGCATCAGCCTCTCTGTCCCCAGCATCAGCCTCTCTGTCCCCAGCATCAGCCTCTCTGTCCCCAGCATCAGCCTCTCTATCCCCAGCATCAGCCTCTCTGTCCCCAGCATCAGCCTCTCTGTCCCCAGCATCAGCCTCTCTCATCCCAGCATCAGCCTCTCTCATCCCAGCATCAGCCTCTCTCATCCCAGCATCAGCCTCTCTGTCCCCAGCATCAGCCTCTCTCATCCCAGCATCAGCCTCCCCCAGCATCAGCCTCTCTCCTCCCAGCATCAGCCTTTTCTGTCCCCAGCTGATGCCTTTTCGGTCCCCAGCATCAGCCTCTCTCCTCCCAGCCTACCCCAGCCTCAGCCTCCCCCAGCATCAGCCTCTCTTCTCTCAGCCTCCCCATCCCAGCCTTCCCCAGGATCAGCCTCTCTCCTCCCAGCCTCCTCCAGCACGCCGTGCTCCTCTGCCGACACTCACAGATCCGATCGCATACACACACACACACCCACACACACCCGACCGCATACACTCACACACACCCGATCGCATACACTCACACACACCCGATCGCATACACTCACACACACCCGATCGCATACACTCACACACACCCGATCGCATACACTCACGCACACACACATTGACGATATTGCACATACGCGCTCATACTCACAACATCCGGAGATACCACATGCTTCTGGCCATGTGATCCTCCGGCAGGTCCTGGAAGCTCACAGCACAGTATCGCCGCTGAGAAGCAAGCGATATCCCAGGATGTTATGAGTATGTGGATGCGATGTGATGTGTGTGTGAGAGTGAGTGTGATCTGATGTGTGTGTATGTGTGTGTGTGTGTGTGTGTGTGTGCTGTTATGTGTGTGCGTGTGTGTATTTTCCGCCGCTGCAGGACCTTGATGCGCTGGTAACTATGCTACCATGGTTACCAGCGCATCTCGTCCCCCGCTCGCACGGGAGCCCACACCAGCATACGCTGGCCAGCCCCAGCAATGCGAGGGTATGTGTTGGCTGGTTTGGCGGCGTACGCTGATGTGGGCTCCCAGGGGTACAGTACTCACCTGGTAGTCGTGGCTCCGTGACCGTGTCCGTTCAGGGAATGCATGGGGGGCGGGGCCAGAGCTAGCGTGCATTGCGTGAGGGGGGCGGGGCGTGGCCGAGTTGCCAATGCCTGCAGGGTGCCGGGGCGAGAGGCCAATCTGTGGGGGGGCGGAGCCTGGGCGAGCGGCCGGCCAATCCGTGTGGGGGCGCAGCCTGGGCGAGCGGCCAATCCGTGCGGGGGGGGGCGGGGCCATGGCGAGCCCAGCAGCCAATCAGCTTTGTGTCACCGTAAGGACACAATTTTGGAGCAAGACAGACAGACAGACAGACATATATATATATAGATTATAGCGCCATCAATTCCATGGCGCTTTACATGTGAAAGGGGTGTACATAATAGGGACAAGTACAATAATCATAAACAATACAAGACACAAACAGGTACAGGAGGAGAGAGGTCCCTGCCCGCGAGGGCTCACAGTCTTCAAGGGATAGGTGAGGATACAGTAGGTGAGGGTAGAGCTGATAGTGCGGCGCTATATGAGACTGAGGGTTATGGCAGGTTGTAGGCTTGTCGGAAGAGGTGGGTCTTCAGGTTCCTTTTGAAGCTTGCCAAGGTAGGCGACAGTCTGATGTGTTGTGGCAGAGCATTCCAAAGTATGGGGGAGGCACGGGAGAAATCTTGGATGCGATGGTGGGAAGAGGAGATGAGAGGGGAGTAGAGAAGGAGATCTTGTGAGGATCTGAGGTTGCGTGCAGGTAAGTACCAGGAGACTAGGTCACAGATGTAGGGAGGAGACAGGTTGTGGATGGCTTTGTATGTCATGGTTAGTGTTTTGAACTGGAGTTGTTGGGCAATAGGAAGCCAGTGAAGGGATTGGCAGAGAGGGGTGCCGCATTTGAAATTTGCAATGGGGAATGGTTGTGCCCCCGTACATAAGGTCTAGTTGGGCTTAGTTGCCCTAGTACTTTACCCTGATCCTTTGTCACCAACACCTCCTATAAAAATGGTGCCTACACCCAGGGGCGTAACTACAATAGGCACAGGGGTTACAATCGTACCTGGGCACTAGAGCCTAGGGAGCTCAAAAAGTCCATTTGGCCTATAAGAAAACACCAAAATTGTGGACCCTATTGGATTTTATGCATGTTATGTTTACAGCATCCACATTTAGACTGATTGCTTCCACTTTACAACCGTAAGCTATGGGCGTCAGCTTCAGGACAGTGTTCAAGCTGGTTCAAGCTCTGTCACTGCCTACAACACCTCTCGTCAGTCACCTATGCAACTGGTACTGTGACGTGCCATTATGGTTACCCTACAATGTGAGAAGCCCTCACAAGTCTCCAGCTCTACCCATGTCCAGAGAATTTGTATACACTCACTGTATACTCCATGATATAATACATAACTTATGCACTTTACAACAAGCCGGCGTGGATCCATTCATACAAGGTCATTGCTTCTGGTCGTGTCGTGTGGACTTTCTGACTCACTACGGAGGTTGATGATTTATATTCTCCAAAAAGCAAGGCATTGGCACAGATAACTGACACATCGACTGGTCAGGTTGGTGAGGAGGACGTCTTTCATCCTCTCAAATCCGTTCTGCCCACGTCTAGCCTGTGGTGAGGAGATGATCCATGGCCGGTTATGTTCTCCTAAATACTAAGTACGAATGCCCGCAGGAGGGAAGCGTACGCTTTATATAAAGTTGCCAGGAGATAATGATACCTTTATTCTTCTTCCCAAAAACATCAGTTTTCTTTAATGTGTAATTAAGCACCTTGTGCAGACCGTAACTTATTCTAGAAATATCATTTGTCCTAATTTGTAAGCTTGAACTCTCGCTCGGTCTCTACTTAAAAGGCTGTAAAGGGCTACATTAAAGTATACAAATTTGGCTTGTTAAATACATGATTTTGTGGGTTATGACAACATGAGCATCCTAATGTCACATTTATATATAAATTTGTCCACTTTGAAGGCTCAATCAATCAAAAGAATACCACAGAGTATTCAGCGGCTGAGACCCCCGGGAATGAGATATGAAATGTGGTGTTAGAATTCTTTCACAGCACCTCCAGTGGAAAAATGAGGCATTACAATTCCTGGGTCCTCCAACGAAAGAGATGCTCTTTTTTTCACTGGGTTCTGCTCTTGGATGGAGTACTCAGCATTGCTTTTAAGCTGGGCAATCTGGAGTGGAAAAAATTGAAGTCACGTAGTAATAAAAACTGTATGCGCATGAGGTCTAGATGCTTACATATATGAAATTTTGACAGGAGCTGTGTAGACTTACCAGCGCACAAGCACAGATGTTTTGGTCAAAAGACCTTCATCAGTGTGTGTGCAGGGGGACCTCAGAAAGTATAGTAGCATGGCAAGAGGTGTAGCTGAGTAGGACGCGGTGTCCACTGCTGTCTATGTGGCACTGCCAAGTTTCTAAATCTACTAGAGACCATCATAGACGTCAAATGATTGGTCGGTCCCACCAAAATCTGATCTGATGGCATATGATGGTGGAAGTCAGAGGAGAGGTGGATCTTGCAATTGGATTTCAACATGGACAATCCTTATGTTCCCTGGGAATATATAGAGGCACTAGATTAGTCAGGATGTGACTTACTCCCCTCTACCGATCAATAATGCATGCGGCTAGGAAAGACGACTGTTCATTCAACCTCTACTTTCCATAATTGGGCTAGTTCCCATACCCCTGTTTGCTATCGTCCATTCTTTCACCGATAACAAAAAACTAACTTAAGAACTTTTCCCCTTAGACCCCATTATAGCTTCTCATACAGCCAGATCAGATCTCATACTTTGCACTGATGAGGGGCAATCACCCCGAAACACTGTCTACAAATTGAGGTTCTGATCTGACATAAATCCTAATCATATGACAAGGCTCATTGGAGAGTGACTTTTGACTTTTAGGATTGCTACATCCAATAGGTGTGTGACGCCCCTGGACTAGTCAGGGCATCACAGGGTACTGCACACTCTTTCTCTCCCAGTGCAGGACTCAACCCCCCATGGTTCTGGGTTCCCAACTTGCAGTATTGCCTCCGCCAGCATTTACAAATCCTAATCACACCTCGCACCACACCCTGTCAGGCACACCAGTGGGCTGCTAAGCTGGAATAGGGCTGCTCACCTAGGGGTCAGGCAGGGAGGTGGGAGGTGACAAGTCAGAACAGTGGTAACCCGCCAGCAGTGAGGAGCTCGAGTAAGCTGGAAGTTGGAGCTTCCAGAGGAAAATGCAGATTGGGTTGCACACGGTGGTCTGGACCTGGAGGAGTCGGAGACCCGGTCGTAGGAGATTGGGACTGGGTAATGGCTTAGTCAAGGAGGACAGTCGGCAGCTGCAGTCCAATAGCCGGTCTGGGGCTGAAAGCACGTTGGAGTACTGGACCCTAGGTCGGGGAGAAGCTTCAAGCAACCCGGCAATTAACCTGCAGGGGACAGGGCCTTTATGGCCGGTCTGGGGCTGAAAGCACGTTGGGGTACTGGACCCTAGGTCGGGGAGAAGCTTCAAGCAACCCGGCAATTAACCTGCAGGGGACAGGGCCTTTATGGACTGTTCCCATGAAGCAAAGAGATCTGGGGCACTAGTGTGATACCCCTGGACTATCAGGTCGTCACAGGGTACTGCACAAACTGCCCTCTCGTGCATGACACTACGATAAACAAAAGAGCAAAAGTCCAGCACGACATCCAATGGATAAAAATCTTCTTTTTGCTTTATTAATCCATAATAAAAATTGGGTTTAAAATAGAGACAAGGGATGCGTTTTGGAATATGCTTCCTTATTCTTATTATGAATAAGGAAGCATATTCCGAAACGCGTACCTTGTCTCTATTTTACACCCAATTTTTATTATGGATTAATAAAGCAAAAAGAAGATTTTTATCCATTTTATGTCATGCTGGATTTTTGTTCTTTTGTTTATCCTAGTGTCATGGCCGTGATCCACCTTCCATGCACCTTCTTTGGACTTCAAATATACTGGTGAGCTGGAATTGAGAGTATACTCTCCCTTTGATATTTGCCCTCCCGTGCAGTATTCCGCCTCCCTCTTGGTTCTGGGTCCTTACTTAAGTGGTGTTGCCTCCAACAGCAAATCAAATCCTAGAGACACCCTGCACCACACCCACCAGACACACCAGTGGACGGCTTGAGTGGAATAGAGTCGGCCACCTGGGAGGTCAGGGAGGGGAGGGGAGGAGTGTAGTGAGTTGACGAGTGGAGGTGGAAGGAGGGAGTTGGAAGTAGCCCTCGAGCTGAGAGGAGCTCAGATAAAGTCGGGAGTGGTGACTCCTGAAGTAACTACCTAGCTTGCAGATGGTGGTCTGGACCTAGAGGAGTCGGACCCCTGGTTACAGGGGATTGTGGCGCAGTGCTCAGACCTGTCGAGGAGGACAGCCGGCAGCCTAGCACTATCACCGGTCCAGGACCGAGGCACGACGGGGTACACGGACCCTAGGTCGGGAAGTAGCTTCAGACAACCCGACAATTCACCTGAGGAGAACGGAGCCTTCACGATCCGATCCCACCCGCTCCAGAATCGGGGCATTAGCGCAACAACGGGGATAGGACTTTCTAACCCAAAACGGTCCAGAAAATCCCAAGCGTGAGCCCTGAGAGCAAGCTCCCATACTTAGCCATAGTAGGGAGCAAGGCCCGGCTAGTTCCATGCTACCGGGCCATCAAGTTGAAGTCAAACTAAGTGCCAGGAGGCAGTTCACGGATCACCAGGCAGCACCATTGGGGACGCGACCCGGACGAGCTCCCCTCAGTGGCAGCGGTACACAGAGACTTGGTTTACCCGGTTGTCTGTGTCTGCTTATGAACTGAGTGAGTACGAGAGTGACCCCTGCATCCCATGGCACCCCCTCACCGAGTCCCAGAGCATTCCCCCTACCTGTGGAGGGTTACAACACCTTGCTGCCCCACTCCATCATCCCCAGGTACTCCTAACGGCAGCGGTGGTACTCCCAATTACCACACACCATGGGTGGCGTCACGAACTATAACTCCCCTGTAAATACCCCTTTCACTTGAGTGGCCGCATGACCTCCGGGTTGAAGACCCTCGTGCCACAGCGAATCTGGATCTGAGCATCTTGGCTGCTTCCACGGGGGCGGCACATTAGCGCAACGAGGGGGATAGGGCTTTCCAAGCAAAGCAGCCCACTGAAATCCCAAGCGTGAGTTCCTGAGAGCAAGCTCCTCTACTACCAATAGTAGGGAGCATGGCCTGGACAGTTCCAAGCTTACGGGCCACCTGAACACTTTCAAAATTCTGTACACGGAGGCAGGTGACAGACCACCAGGCATTGCTGCAGGGGACGGAACCCGGACGAGCTCCCAAAGAGGGCAGCGGCTCCCTTCGACTTAGTTTACTACGTTGTCAGTGTCTGCTTTCCTTCTGAGTGAGTTTCTGATTAACCCCTACTACTAGCGAGCCTGTGCTCCCCCTGCAATCCATCCCACCATCCGGGGTCCTGGGGCATTTCCCTACCCGTGGAGGGTAACGTCATCTGGCTGCCCCACTCCATCATCCCGGGTACTCCCAACGGAAGCGGTGGTACTCCCCAATACTGCACACCACGGGTGGCGTCACAAACTATCTAAACTACCCTGTAAATAACCTCCCATCATGTTTCGGCGGGACCCCGAGCCCCCGGGTCCGGAGACCCTCGAGCCACGAGTAGTGACACCCGGGTCCGAGCAGTTCAACCGCTGCCGGGGCGGTACTTGTCCAAAACAGGTGGCACTAGAGTTCGTTACCTTCCTCCCTGAAGAGACAACTACTGTCGCATATTTCCCAGAGGAGCATTGCAGCTATAAGTCTCTTCACTGGAAGCCAGATCAGTGTGTCAGTCTCCGTGTAAGGGGTGGACGGACCCCTAGTGTGGAGAAGACGTTTCCCCCCCCTGAAGACGCCACAGGAGTATGGTGGCACATTGTACCATGTTATGTGTTATGTACGGTTCTTCCCCCCCTAGGTGCCAGTGTAGTGAGTGGTTCCCCTGGTAACAGTGACAGGGAAGGAAGGGGCAGGGCAGCATAGGAGGGAAGAGAAGGGGGGTTGGGCTCTGAATGCAGGGCAGTGTGCTGGGAGATGTAACATAGGAGAGAGCTGAGGAGAAGTGCCGGGGCAGAGTGCAGGAGTGGGTGCTGTGGCAGTGGAGCGAAGAAGTTGGAGCTAATCCGGAGCCGGTAGTGAGTACTGGAGCCGTCCCCCAGTTCAATACAAATCCCTGGGAAAGGGCTGGACTAAAATCGGGATAGGAGTACCACTGCTAGGGGGATAACAATTGGCCCCTGCAGGCAAAGGAAAGTGCCCGTAGAGAAAAAGGAAACCGTTTTCGTAGAAAAGGACTTGTAACTTGTAACGTACTAAAGTAAGCCTGCTGCAAACAAAAAGATGGAAGCTTTGTTTAATAAATCGGTGTTTGGTTTACCCGCTGCCTGCAATTGTCTCTTTCCTGAAAGTGAAGAAGGAGCTGGAGAGCACAGAAAGAACGCTGTCATGAATGGGCCCCATGCATCCACACTCTGCCCCAACAACACACCTGTTTTGCAAGTAACGGCCGGGCTGGGGTTCAGCCTGCGGCCCACAAGGCGAGGGGACCCGACTACACCCCCGAGGCGCCCCCTGCCCCAGTTACATTTTGGCGTAGTCGGCAGGATCGGGCTCGCATGCGAGAGACCCCGACCAGACACTGTGAAGATGACCAAGTGGTGCCTGATGTGCTGTACGGGCCACAAAATGGCGGCAAGATGGCGGCCATCTTCATGGGTTTACTTAAGGCGCGAAAATTTGGTGCCAAACGAAAAGCGCTGGGCTGGCCTGTAAGGAAGAAGCCCGGAGTGCACCACCCAAAGAGGGGAGGTGCTTGCCCCGAGATACTGCAGAGGTCTAGAGACGTGGGCGGCGCCGCAAGAAAGAAGAGGCGTCGCAAACGCTGTGCCGACCTGGTGGGTGAGGCCGGGGGCGGAGTATGGGCAGAAGCGGGAAAAGAAGAACCGCCTCCACCTTCCCCGGCGCGATTGCAACCCCGGCAGTGGAAGAAGAAGCAAACTCCAATACCTGGACCAAGCAGAATGGAGAACAGAGCGTGGCGCGCTCAGCATAAGCAAGCGCTCGCTGAAGCCTGTGGGCTGAAGAGTACCCCAACAGTCGCGCCAAAAGCGGCCGCCGAACCTACGGCTGGAGACAAGCCAAGAGAAGCATCGGCATTACTGGTGATACATCAGAGTATGGTGTCGCACCCGGTAGTTGTTGTCGGCAGCCCACTGCGGTCCCGTCCAGCTACCCCCTCACCCCCACAGGAGGCTGAAGGGCCTGAACCGGAGAAGGAAGTACCGGAGCCACCGGGTTATGAGCCATTTCGTAGGCTACCCCGCTTACCTGGACAGTCCCTCTCCGACCATGTGAGGGCCCAGCGGGCCGAATGGCTGCGTGCATACCACCCAGCGTGAAGAGGTGGTCATCCGGAAGAGACGTCTGTTTGTTGTCGAAAGCCGGTACTGTTGGAAGCCGGTGAGTGTTTATGGTTAAGCAACGTTAAAAGAACTGAACCCGGGAATAGAAGAATGCAGGGACTATGCATGGACTTCTCCCGCGACTGTTAAGTAAAGAACCCTTTTGTTTCTGTTGGTCGCGGCTCGTCTAAGACCGGGAGCGCTTGAGGAGAGCCTCCGGGCAGAAGATCAGCCAAGACCGGGAGCTCCCCTGAAGGGACTCCGGGCACCGGACTTGTGTGCCAATCTGGTGTGCTTTGATACGTTAGTTTTAAAATGTTTTTTTTTTTTATTGATAAGAAAAAAAAAGAATACTGCTGAAGAAACGTGTGTGTGTTTTCTATATGCGTTGTCTTGCAGGTGTGGAACCTCGCCAGGAGGCTGAGGTTAAAGAGGGGAGGAATGTAAGGGGTGGACGGACCCCTAGTGTGGAGAAGACGTTTCCCCCCCCCCTGAAGACGCCACCCACAGTAGTATGGTGGCACATTGTACCATGTTATGTGTTATGTACGGTTCTTCCCCCCCTAGGTGCCAGTGTAGTGAGTGGTTCCCCTGGTAACAGTGACAGGGAAGGAAGGGGCAGGGCAGCATAGGAGGGAAGAGAAGGGGGGTTGGGCTCTGAATGCAGGGCAGTGTGCTGGGAGATGTAACATAGGAGAGAGCTGAGGAGAAGTGCCGGGGCAGAGTGCAGGAG
This sequence comes from Anomaloglossus baeobatrachus, assembly GCF_048569485.1. Taxonomy (NCBI): domain Eukaryota; kingdom Metazoa; phylum Chordata; class Amphibia; order Anura; family Aromobatidae; genus Anomaloglossus; species Anomaloglossus baeobatrachus. The sequence goes on along the minus strand of NC_134362.1, from coordinate 176,169,399 downwards.
TGGGTGCTGTGGCAGTGGAGCGAAGAAGTTGGAGCTAATCCGGAGCCGGTAGTGAGTACTGGAGCCGTCCCCTAGTTCAATACAAATCCCTGGGAAAGGGCTGGACTAAAATCGGGATAGGAGTACCACTGCTAGGGGGATAACAATTGGCCCCTGCAGGCAAAGGAAAGTGCCCGTAGAGAAAAAGGAAACCGTTTTCGTAGAAAAGGACTTGTAACTTGTAACGTACTAAAGTAAGCCTGCTGCAAACAAAAAGATGGAAGCTTTGTTTAATAAATCGGTGTTTGGTTTACCCGCTGCCTGCAATTGTCTCTTTCCTGAAAGTGAAGAAGGAGCTGGAGAGCACAGAAAGAACGCTGTCATGAATGGGCCCCATGCATCCACACTCTGCCCCAACAACACACCTGTTTTGCAAGTAACGGCCGGGCCGGGGTTCAGCCTGCGGCCCACAAGGCGAGGGGACCCGACTACACCCCCCGAGGCGCCCCCTGCCCCAGTTACATCCGCAAGGAGAAATGTTTTCCACTTAGACCCCATAATAGCTTCTCATACAGCCAGATCAGATATCCTACTTTGCACTGACGAGGGGCAATCACCCCGAAACACCGTGTCTGTAAATTGAGATTCTGATGTGGCAGAAATCCTAAGTCATATGACAAGGCTTATTAAAGGGTCACTTTTGACTTTTAGGATTGCTATTTCCAATAGGTGGTACTAGAGTTCGTCTCCTTCCTCCCTGAAGAGACAAGTAAGTTGCATATTTCCTAGAGGAGCATTACAGCTATAATTCTGCTCATTGGCAGCCAGATTGGTTTGTTAGTCTCCGCAAGGAGAAAACTTTATCCCATAAGAACTTTAGAAACCTCACCTAAATTATGACATAATTATTTAATGTTTTTTTGGGGGGGTCATTTGAGGTCAATAGTCGATATTTGGAGGAATAATTAACCCCCCCACCCATATTTTGCAATATCTCATGCAGGACCCAACAGGTCAAAATAATTTACAGACACGAGGACAGAATCATTTTATAGCAGCTTTGTCCACCTTCAAAGAAACTTGACTAGTTGGTCAACCGCGCCAATGCCAAAACAAATATTTGGGCTTGGAGCTAAGACCCAACAATGGGAATATCCATGGCTGGTTTAATGTCATATCTTTCAAGGCAATCCCACTTCAGAAGGATGTAGTAATAATAATATTTGAAGAGGTGCCAGCCATCTGGAAAAACTTCACAAAGTACCTGAAACTCATCGACATCACAGCATATCGAGGTGAACACAATCCAGATCCTACCTGAAATCTCTGTAGGTGGCCTTAGGCTACTTGAACATAATCCAGCAGAGGCACCTGGCTCCTTTGGAAAACTGCCAAGGTTGCAACTCTGAAATATTCTGAGCATCACAAAAATTGACGAGTGTGTGTAGTTCGTAGGAATGATGAGGAGGGGTTGTAAAAACCAGAAGGTCTCGGTAAAATTCTCTCCGACTTGCCATGTTTAATTACGGCGCTCGGCAATCTTCTACATTTTACGTCTTGTCAGCACAGAAAGTTACGGCACCTCGGAGAAATGTCAGAGCAGAAAGGCTGATTTTAACATTTGTTTCTCAAAAGATCTTTTTTTTTATTATTTTTAGTGGAATTTATCTTGAAAATATATCGACATTGATTCGAGAGGCATCATGAGTATTTAGAATGAAAGTTTACGACTAAGTAGAGGAATTAAAGATTTTCCTAGACTATGACCCTTTATTGACAGAGATTTTTTATTTTTTTTTAATTTTTTTATTTTTGTAATTACATTTTTTTCTTGTCTTCTTCCAAGAGCCATAACTATTTATTTTTTTTCGTAGACGTATCAGGACTTGATAAGCTTTAGTTTTCAAATGACACCATTCTATTAAAAAAAGGGAAAAAATAATTTCAAATAGGATAAAATGGTAAAAAAAAAAATTTAGCTATTGATTTTAGTTTTTTTTTTTTGTTTTTACTGAATTTATTGAGGGGAAAAAATTACCTACAGATCAAATTAGCTACCAAACTTTGTATTGATGTTTGTCTATTTAATGGATAAAAACAGTTCAGAACTTTGTACAGAAAATGTTATCTTTGCTTTGTGTCGCTGTGACGCCCTGGGCAAGCCAGGGGTCACAGGTCATCACACCACCACACCCTACATCCCAGTCAGGAACACCAAGGCTACCAAAATCCTTGTTGCCTTCCTCCAGGAGCTGATGTTCACACCAGGGGGTGGGCCAGGCGGTTGGCTCCGCCCACCGAGGAGTACACAGCCCTGGAGGCGGGAGAAACCAGGCAGATGAGTTCAGGGGAGTGAAGTAGAAGGAAGTGGTAGAGGAGCTAAGTGAAAGTGAAGTAGTAGTGGAGCAAAGAAGAAAAGGAACAAAAGGGAGCGTAGAAAGGCCTGAAGTGAGTCCAGCTAAGTGCAGGACAGGTCAGCAAGGTCAGCAACAGCGGTGATCGTCTGGAGGGGGACTGCTCGGAGGTTGCTGGAAGGACTGCGGTCGAGTAGTGGCCCGGCGGTCTGGAGCAGTATACGAAGGACAGTCAGCACCAGGGCAGGGGCCTCTCGGACCCCGGCAAGGCTAGGAGTCGCCATAATTTGCCGAATCCGTCAGTGAAGGGGACGTTGATCCCCCAACAACCAAGTCCCGATTGAAGACAACTGTCCAAGCATTAGTGAGGAACACCGCCACCGCCAGGGCACCAGCTCCTCAGGGCCAGCGTCTGCGGGCAAAATAGGGCTCCTCCGGCCCATATCCAAGCCAGGGAGCGGGTTACCGGTGGGAACTTATCGCTACCAACATAGAAACATCAGGTGCAGGTCAGAGGGACATCACCGTTACCTGCTGGGAGAGCAAGTGCAGCCGTCCGTGGGAACCATCTTTCCAGCCATGTGGTTTACCGTAAAACTGTGTCAACGTCTCAGGCTGAGTGAGTACCACAGTGCCGCAAGGCACAGCGCTGCCCCCGCGTCCCTGCGCCCACCAGGCCCTGCACCCTTCCGCCCCATCACCGGGCCCCGGGATCACCAACCCCTACCCACGGAGGGGCAACACAACAACTGGCTGCTCCATACCACCCTTCCCGGGATCCCCATACAGAGCAGCGGTGGTGCCAATAAATCACCACAACCGTGGGTGGCGTCACGGACAATCTCCCCAACAAAACCCCTTTCACTCACGGGCGAGGAGTGCCGCTCGAGAACCCCCGGGATCCGGCCCACCGCTCGAGCCACCACTGAGCAGCAGCAGCCGGACCCGAGCAGAGGGGTGAGCGCGGTGCCGGCACCCTCCTCCCCGCCCGCGACATCGCCATTTTAAGAGACAGCGAAGGTCTCACGCCTGGTATGTGGAGGTACCAAGTGAATGGCCAAAATTAAGGGAAGGGAAATCCTGAGTCTAGGGTAGGGGGAGATGGTGATCCCTGACCAAATCTCCCGCTGGCCCTTGGCTTCCCTCACCACCCTAGATAGGTTCCGCACCTGTGCGCCGAGCCATATATCTGACCCTTGGCTGACCCTAAAACTGCGCCCTAGGTAGGGAACAGATGGGATGAGCTCTTAGTCAACCCCACTAACCTCTAAAGAAGACACAGGGAACACAAACAAGGGGAAGCATATGAACAACTTTTCTCCAGGATGACTCAGGGAGAGGAACATCAATGAACAATGTTTTTCAGATGAGTACAAGCTGACTGCTTGCATCCAGAGCCTGTATTTGTTTCTATGTCTATCACCAGCAAAGACCAAGAGGGGATGAAAGGGAAGTGCTGATTGAAACAGCTGAAAGGTGAGGAAATCAGCAAGGTCCTAAAAGGAAAAGGATTAACCCCAAGCAGAGAAGAAGAGATTGGCAGGGGGCAGTTTGTGTGATCAACCGCTGCAACCTTCTACAGCCGGACACCACAGGACTGTCTGTCAAGCGTGACACACCTGTGAAAAAAGGTTTTTTTTTCCGTTGACTGAAATAAGTAGGGGGTTCTGTTTTGTTTGTTTAGCTGACAGTTTTATTGATGCCAATTTGGCTATGGATAACATTTTCATTTTTAGCAATTCTTTTTTTAATTTACGGTGTTTACTGTGTAGGTTAGCTAATTTTATATTTAAACAGATTAAAACAAATATTTTTGTTATTATTTTTATTTAACCCGTGAAAAGTGTGTGGTAATTTGAATTTATATATATATATATATATATATATATATATATATATATATATATATATATATACATATTTGAATTTATATATATAGATAGATATAGATAGATATATATAAATATACATATATATATATATATATATATATAGAGAGAGAGAGAGAGAGAGAGAGAGAGATAGATATAGATATATAATTTTTCTATTTATTTTCTATTATTTATTTTCAATAATTGTAAAATATTTTTTTTTATTTTATTTTACATTTTTTTTTAGTCCAACCTTCAATCATTTAACCAATCGTAACATATACTGCAATCTATATACAGTATGTCAATGAGGAACTCAAGCATTTTTCCAGAAGATTTCTTGCAATCTGCACACTGTCCACAGGGGCAAATTAGAGTCAGGAATTTTACATGAACATTAACAGCAATGAGCAGGCTCCGCCCCTATGCTTTGTACTAATGCATCTAATGAGCGTGTGCGAAAGTCATTGTGAATGAGGGGGAGGAAGGTTAGCTGTAAAATTACCTTTTATGACTGTTGGATCCTGTGTTATCAGCTGCGTATAGAGGCGTTACCTATTATTGTAATCCTCTGATGATAAGAATCCTGCTGAAAACTGTTCCTGAAAAATACATGTTTCACAAAAATTTGATTTAAACAGTAGGCTATTTTCCGGTAAAAGATTCCATTTAAGGTCTTGCACTAGACACAAACTTTTATCTTTTTGTTTCTTTACAACATTCTACAATATTTTCTTGGTAATATCTACAATGTTTGGCTTTGCAAAATTTTCTCAAAGAAATGCATTTGTTATTAAGTAAGAGCAGATGCATAGGCTTCTGGGCATTTTTTTTTTATTTTTCAGACGCTTCCTCTCCAGTTTGGCATCTTTTATTTTGTGATTCGTTATAGTGAACCTGCTTTCAACACCTCAGCGTCAAGACAGCACAAAGCCCTCTAGATATCAGCTTCACCCAACCAGAGGCTACATTCAGCAGGATGTCGTTTTGGCACGGGTCAATGGAAGAGACGGGTATAATTACCTTCCATTCAAAACAAACCATTAGTTCTTTGCTTAGGAGCTTAAAAAAAACAAAAAATAAAACTTACAGTATGACTAAAAGCAATAAATAAACATGCGATGAATAGATAAGTTCAACATCTTAACAGATACGATCCACGTTCCAAGAAAAAAAGATTTTCCATGTTTCCCCAACTGTCCTGCTTTTCATATGACCACCCTCATCTTCAGGTACAATTAATAGTACTACTATAGGGTTAATATGTATACAAATTCATCAGTTGGTAACATTCTTTTTGGCATTCCATATCATTGACTTAAAGATGTTATATATTTTGGACATTTCTTTGTTAAAAGGTTCTCTAATATTAACTACAGCTTCCACCCCCATGCTTCACAGAAGGCATGGTGTTCTTTGGATGCAACTCAGCATTCTGTCTTCTCCAAACACGACGAGTCTGTTCCCTTTTCCCCAATGTCAAAGAGCCATTAAATAAAGTTGATTGGAGTTTCTTTTCTCACACCCTAAGTTATACAGTGTGTCCATCCTTATCCTGTCCATCGCCATTAACTTGAGAACGGCGGCAGCTATAGGCATAGAAGTGGTGTCTAGGTATAGTAAAGTATCCATGCGCTATGCAATGAAACCACCTATAGCGCCACCTGGTGGAAAACAATAGAGTTAGCATTTTTATCTCGAAAACAGAGCGAAATAGAGAAAAAAAGTGAATTAAAAAATTGTAGGGCATCATCAATTCAATATGAATCGACACCTTGCATACAGAAATGCTATGATATGAATCCCATGACCCCCCCAAAACATTGAATGCTGGTCACGCATATGGCGCTCATTTAACTTTGATGCTCAAAGTGGCCCCCGTCAGCTGCAATGCACATCTGGACTCTGGACAGCATACTGTATCTTGCTGCACGTTGTGCAATATGGTAGGTGACACGTTTGCACAAGCATCTGTGATACCTCGTCGTAGGTCCTGCAATGTTGGTGGAGGGGTTGCATACACCTGCTGTTTGATGTGACCTCACAGAAAGAAGTCCAATGGGGTCATGTCAGGTGAACGTGGAGGCCACTCCACGCAGCCACCATACCCAGTGACTTGTAGGAAGGTCTCATGAGGTATCGCTTAACGTCCGCAGCCTTGTGAGTTTTACACATTCTAATCATAGCATTTCTGTATGCAAGGTGTCGATTCATATTGAATTGATGATGCCTTACAACTTTATAATTCACTTTTTTTCTCTATCTCGTTCCGCTTTCGAGATAAAAATGCTAACTCCGTTGTTTTCCACCAGGTGGCGCTATAGGTGGTTTCATTGTGTAGCGCATGGCAACGTTTCTATACCTAGACACCACATCTATGCCTATAGCTGCCGCCGCTCTCAAGTTAATGGCATTGGACAGGATATGGTTGGACACACTGTATCAACCTCGGCACTAATATGTTAAAGGGAATCTGTCAGCAAGATTTTCCTATGTAATCTGAGAGCAGCATTATGTAGGGGATGAAATCCTGATTCCAGTAATGTGTCACTTGCTTGTCTGCACACTGTCATTTTAATAGAATCACTGTTTGATCTGTTGCAGGTATAGTAGAGCTCAGAATATTGTGTGGTGTGTAACCCTGCCCACACCCCTGATTAGCATATTTCTGTGTACACTGTATATTGACAAAAAGCGGCAAATCTATGGTGAGGACAATTACAAATGGAACGAGAAACAGCTGCCTTCGCCACCTGCTTATCTCCTTACAATAGAACTCCTCCTATAGTGGTGGCCTTGCCATCATAAGGTGGCAGCCCTTGTGAACAATCTCTTACTCTTTTTTCAAAACCAACTGCCTCCGAACTCAATTTCCTTCCTGAATTGTCTAGACTAACTTCTCAAGTTACAGGATTAACCTTCAAAAATGTGATGCCCTCAACATCTCCATTTGCCCGTCCATCCTCTTGTCCTTGGAGTCTTCTTTCCAGTTTCATTGGTTCAACATGGGTAGAATGGAACCAGATAGAGCTACTCCCTCCACCTGCTTATCTTCAGCCTTACAATAGAACTCCTCCTACAGTGGTGGCCTTGCCATCATATATTGGCAGCCTTTGTGTACAATCTCTTACTCCTCTTCAAAACCAACTGTTTCCCAACCCAATTTCCTTCCTGAATTGTCTGCACTAACTTCTCAAACTACAGGATTAATCTTCAGAATTGTGATACTCTCAGCATCTTCCTTTGCCCTTCCATCCTCTTGTCTTTGGAGTATTCTTTCTGTTAGTTAAAAACGGGTGTAATGGAACCAGAAAGAGCTGGCCTATCCACCCACTTATCTCCTTAATTTAGGACTCTTCCTACAGTGGTGTCCTTGCCATCATAACATGGCCGCCTTTGTGGACACTTTCTTGTTCAAATGTTCAAAACCCACTGTTTCCCAACCCAATTTCCTTTCTGAATTGTCTACACTAACATCTCAAATTACAGGATTGTTTTACAGAAATGTGATGCCCTCAACATCTCACTTTGCCCTTCCATCCTCTTGTTGTTGGAGTCTTCTTTCCAGTTTCATTGGTTCAATATGGGTAGAATCGAACCAGAAAGAGCTAGCCCATCCACCCACTTATCTTCTTAATTTAGGACTCTTCCTACAGTGGTGTCCTTGCCATCATAAGGTGGCCACCTTTGTGGACACTCTCTTGTTTAAATGTTCAAAACCAACTGTTTCCCAACCCAATTTCCTTTCAAAATTGTCTACACTAACTTCTCAAGTTACAAGATTAATCTTCAGAAATGTGATGCCCTCAACATCTCTTTGCCCTTCCATTCTCTTGTTCTTGGAGTCTTCTTTCCAGTTTTGTTGATGCAGGATGGTTCAGGATTAGGCTAAATCTCCCCCTATCCCTCAGTTGATGAAGTCAGGTCTCAACTGATGGACTCATGGTACTTTTATCCAGCTAAAAAGTCTGGAGATTCAAGCCCTGCCAATGACTATTCCTAACAGAACAGCCAAGCTTGCTAGGCCGACCAGTGGACTTGGGCTACCCAAGTTTATTCCTAATATGTTGCCTCTCATCTCACCAAATTGGTAAAATGCTGCAGACATAAAGATATAACACTTACTAGAAAGCAGCAGCACAGACCAAACCTGCTCCTGTTTTCTCTTCGTCCTCCTCCCGCCTCCCATATCTGTTGAATTTAATAGTCAGCTGTAGTTTGATTCCTCTGTGAGCTAGCGGTTGATCTTGTCCTGGCCAAGACTTAGTTTGGAAGTTATCCATACTAAAGAATGAGTTCTGGAGGCACAATGAGGTAGAAGTGGCTCATAGGTGGAGAATTAAGCTAATTTATCGGATAGGACATATTACAAAGTTTTTTCCTATTTGCTTACACTATTGAGTTATGCCAGTGAAAATTCAAAGGGCTTTATCATGACTTTAACATTGATGGCCTAGCCTTAGGGGCACTTTGCACTACGACATCGCAAGCCGATGCTTGCGATGCCAAGCGAGATAGTCCCCGCCCCCGTCGCAGCTGCGATATCATGGTGATAGCTGGCGTAGCGAACATTATCACTACGCCAGCTTCACATGCACTCACATGCCCTGCGACGTCGCTCTGGCCGGAAACCCACCTCCTTATTAAGGGGGCGGGTCGTGCGGCGTCATAGCGACGTCACACGGCAGGCGGCCAATAGAAGCGGAGGGGCGGAGATGAGCGGGACATAAACATCCCGCCCACCTCCTTCCTTCCGCATAGCTGGCGTGACCCGCAGGACGCAGGTAGGAGATGTTCCTCGCTCCTGCGGCTTCACACAGCGATGTGTGATGCCGCTGGAACGAGGAACAACATCGTAACATCGGTCATTTCCAAATTATGGAAATGACCGACGCTACATCGATGATATGATTATGACGATTTTGCGCTCGTTAATCATATCAAAAAGGCTTTGCACACTACAATATCGCCTGCGACACCGGATGTGCGTCACTTTCAATTTGACCCCACCGACATCGCACCTGCGGTGTCGTAGTGTGCAAAGTGCCCCTTTGGATAGGTCATCAATTTCTGATCAGTGTTGGTGCGACACCGGGCATTCCTGTCGATCAGCTGTTCTCTGTGTCAGAACTACTCAGCTGCACAGATCCATCAACTGTATAGTGGCCACGGCCAGGTACTGCACATCCTCCCGCTATGCAAATCAATAGGGAGCAGATGGTCAGTTCTTGGCTGAGGCCATTACTCCATTGACGAAGCTGTGCAGCGTCATAACTGAGCAGTTCTGGCCAATGTTGACACACAGCTGATCGACGGGATGTCCGGTGTCGCATCCCCACCAGTCAGACATTTATGACCTATACTAAAGGGTTCTTTACACGTTGTGACATCGGTAAAGATATATCGTCGGGGTCACGTCGTTAGTGATGCATATCCGGTGCCGGTAGCGTCATCGCAGCGTGTAAAACCTAAGAGCGACGATCAACGAACAAAAAAGTGAAAAATCGTTGATCCGTGTCACGTTGTTCATTTCCTTAATATCGTTGCTGCTGCAGATACGATGTTGTTTGTCGTTCCTGCAGCAGCACACATCGCTATCTGTGACACCGCAGGAGCAACAAACATCTCCTTACCTGCGGCCGCCGGCAATGAGTAAGGAAGGAGGTGGGCGGCATGTTTTGGCCGCTAATCTCTGCCTTTCCTCTGCTATCGGGCGGCCGCTTAGTGACGCTGCAGTGACGTCGCTATGACGACAAACGCACCTACCCCTTGAAAGAGGGATTGTTCGGCAGCAACAGCGACGTCGCACAGCAGGTATGTGCATGTGACACTGCCGTAGCGATAATGTTCACTACGGCTGCGATCACCACATATCGCACCAACGACGGGGGCAGGTGCTATCGCTCGCAACATCGCTAGCAAACACTAGCGATGTCGCAGCAAGTAAAGCCCCCTTAAGGCTAGGCCATCAATGTTAAAATCGTGGACAATTTTCCATATAACCATTTGTCCCCATCCAAAAAGACTCAGAATAGGAGCAATACCGTATCTAGCTATCTGGAAAAATATCAGGAATTGGAAAGTCACATGCTGCAATTAAAAATTGAAAATCCCATTCATTTATGGTGCGTAGTCCAAGACAAATAAGTATAGTGATTGTTCATGCTTGGAAGTCTGGCTCTACCATGCCCCGGAGGGATACTTATAGTATTCCATATTTATAAAATCTGTATCGCTATAGTAAAAGCATATGTAGGAAAACAGAAGCCAATATATAAGGTAAAAAAATGTAGTAAAGCTGCAACTATAAGACAAAAAGAATTTGACAAACAATGAAATTGATACATTTTTGGAGACAAATATCAACCGTGTGGGATCCAACCAAAGTCGGGGATTACAATGCAATGTAAGAATATAAATCATTGATACAATACTGCGTACTTTATGTTTTCTTTATTATCGAAAGCTAAAGTTTTCTTCTATCCAAAGAATCAGACATTGGAAATCCAACAGACCTTCTTCTCCCCCAACATCATCTCTCGGGGGAGCGTAGGAGGACCTCTTTATATTGTATTAATGCGTCTTCTCGTGATAGTTCCACGGCCTCCACTTTCTGATTGATAACCCATAAGTACATGACTATAAGTCAAAATAAGCATATTTTACAGAATGATTCACTCCTATACTATGAAGGTGTAAACGAGTTATTTGATCAACATTTGAAGTACCTGCCAACAGCAGAGGTATCCTAGCCCTAAGTGGTAAATGTATGACATAAATCTCCGATCTCCGATGTTGGCTTCAATTCTAATTTTTTATCTGTTTCATAATCTATCTAAAATAACAACAATATCAAATAAGTTTGTTCTCGTTGCAAAAGTTTTAGCATTCCCAACCCCTACTGTGAGATGTTGGAGGCTTCTCGTAGAATGCTTGTGTAGCAAGGAAGGGAGGCTATGCCCCCCTATGTAATGTAACTTATGTACTCTTGAATATGTGTTACATCATTGGCGCTCCCACCTCAGAGGCACTGACGCTCTAGCCCGCTCACTTACGCAGTTCCTGCACCTCCCATCTTGTATTGCGGTCCCTGGGTCTTACCTTGGTCTTCGTCAGTGGCCCCGCATTCTGTGTGTCAGGGGCTCGGATGCTCTCTCACTTTTGCTCCTTCCTCCCTCACTGTGCCTGCCCTGTCTGCTGGCACACAAGGCCTCTGCATGCGCTTAAGGCACAGCCGCGCTGCGTCCGTCTCTTAAGGGTCCAGCGCGACCTAACCCGGAAGTGCCTCTCAGCCTGTGGCTGAAAGGCACAGTGTATATAAGCAAAAGAAAAGGCATGGGTATCCAGCTCATCTGTTGAAATTTCCAGCATGCACGGATCAAGACACTCTGAATGTGCTGAGGTTCAAGAAGTAAAAGGAAGAGGATCGAGCTTCCAGATAATAGTAAAAAATTCTTTCAAGTTTTATTTCCAAAGGTAAAATAAAATTACAGTACAAGGTCAGGAAGCCCCAGCGTGGCAACGCGCTTCGAACACAACCTGCCTTTGAAACGCGTTGCCACGCTGGGGCTTCCTGACCTTGTACTGTAATTTTATTTTACCATTGGAAATAAAGGTTGAAAGAATTTTTTAGTATTATCCGGAAGCTGGATCCTCTTTCTTTTTCTTCATAGTGTATATAAGGCACCTTCCCCCATTGGGAGGTGCCTGTTCAACGTGTCCCTGTAGTTAGTCTTTTCATGCTAGTTTTCATGTCTCTGTGCTTCTACATCCACTCCATATATTGTCTCTGATACTGCTTCCACCCAGTTCTGTCAGTGAAATTTGCTTGTACCCATACCAAGCCTGTCTGTCTCTGCAAGCACTCATCCACCGGTGTGTGCCCTCCTGTACCAGCCTGCCCCAGCCTGCACATCTGCTACCTCTTTCGTATCGGTTACTGATCTCCATCCTGTGGCGCCAGCTACCAAGATACCAGGATCCTCCGTGGCTGCCTCCTGTCGGGACCTATCTTCACGTGTATCTATTTCCACCTATGGTGAGTAAAGTCAAGACTCGATGGCCACTCATGTCCGCACCTACAGATCAGTGAACGGTATCTTCGACCAGTGGATATACTCTCCCCTTATCCGGTTCGCTGGACATGACAATATGCCAGATATATATGCATGTACCCGTTTGTAGATGAGTTTGAGTATAGAACCAGTATCTTAATGAAGCAGAGTTAAGACTGTCTACCAGAATAACAACGGCTGCCACCTAATGGTCGAGTTAGGACAGTGGTGAGCCAGTTCTAGATTAGATGTTAAGATAACATAGGGTTACGGTAGTGGAATAGAGGAATGACAAATGGTGGGAGAAGGAGGACAGGAGAGAAGACTTGAGAGTAGTCAGTTGTGAATTGGGTTCAAGTGTGAGAAGATGCGGCCTCAGCGCTAAAGCCAGTCAGAGAACCTCGAGGTAACGTCGAGAGGTTCAGAGCCTACAGCTCACCCCGGCAGGCTAAGAGAGTAGCTCGGGGCCCAGAAGCGGACGAAGATGTGCGGTATTAGGAAGAAGGAGGCACATACCCCGAAATATTGCGGACACGGTCCATGGACCCGCTGAGAGCTTCATGGCTGAGCAGCTGCAGTCATACATCACCAAGCACAGTGCCGAGTGTCGGCTGGAGCGGTGCAAATTCACCACCACTGGACTCTGGAGGAGACTTGTTCTGTGCAGTGACGGATTGCACTTCTCCATCTGCATCTGATGGACAGTCTGGGTTTGATGAATGACAGGAGCACATTACCCTCCTGATTGCATTGTGACAGCTGTACAGTTTGGTGGATGACGGATGATGTTGTGGAATGTTTTTCATGGATCGGCCTTGGCTTTTAGGCGGGCTTTGCACACTACGACATCGCAGGTGCGATGTCGGTGGGGTCAAATTGAAAATGACGCACTTCCGGCATTGCATGCGACATCGTAGTGTGTAAAGGCTCGATGATACGATTAACGAGCGCAAAAGCGTCGTAATCGTATCATCGGTGCAGCGTCGGCGTAATCCATAATTACGCTGACGCGACAGTCCGATGTTGTTTCTCGCTCCTGTGGCAGCACACATCGCTTTGTGTGAAGTCGCAGGAGCGAGGAACATCTCCTACCGGCCTCACTGCGGCTTCCGTAGGATATGCGGAAGGAAGGAGGTGGGCGGGATGTTTACATCCTGCTCATCTCCGCCCCTCCGCTCCTATTGGCCTCCTGCCGTCTGACGTCGCAGTGACGCCGCACGACCCGCCCCCTTAACAAGGAGGCGGGTCGCCGGCCAGAGCGACGGTCGCAGGACAGGTGAGTCCATGTGAAGCTGCCGTAGCGATAATGTTCGCTACGGCAGCTATCACAAGGATATCGCTGCTGCGACGGGGGCTGGGACTATCGCGCTCGACATCGCAGCATCGGCCTGCGATGTCACAGCGTGCAAAGTACCCCTTAGTTCCAGCAAAGAGAAATCTTAAAGCTCCACCCAACAGTTCACTTTGGAAAATTATAGCTTCCAACTTTGTGGGAACAGTTTGGGGAAAAGCCCTTTTTTGTTCCCAATGACTGTGCCCAGTGCACAAAGCAAGGTCCATAAAGTCATGGTTGGGGAAGTTGGTGGAAGAACATGACCGGCCACACGAAGCCTGAACCTCAACCACATTCAACACTTTGGGATGAACCAGAAAGCAGACTGAAAACTCGGTGTTTCCTCCATCAGTGTCTGATCTCACAAATACTCTTCTGGATGAAGGGTCAAAAATTACATCCAAAATTTGGTAAACGCGTGGAAGCTGTTATAACTGCATAGAAGAGATTTCTAATGGGAGGTCATAAAAGCTCCTTTAGGGGGAATGTGTAGGTGTACTAATATGTATAGTATAGCTTCTTGCTGAGCCGAATACTTGTCTGTAGAAGGTTTCTCACCACAAATAGGTTTTCAACTTGCATGAACGTAATTCCAATGTCTCTGATCCTGCCACCGATACAGATGACAGCACAGTCTTGCATCATCGTAGCTGCATCTCTTTGTGGTTACAGCTTTGTACTATCAGGCTTACGGCTTTCATGTTTGACAGACTGAATGAGATAATGCGACTAGGCTCATAGGAGATATAATTATTTCAAGCTGGAGAGATCTCAAGATTTACTAGTTGTCCTGCATGAAAAATCATTAGAAAAGTCATTTCATCCTTGTCTCTATTACCGGCAATTTAAAGGGTAAGGGGGTACAATCTCTTTTTAATAGAAAAATGACTTAAAAATGAGCATATCACAGAGCGTTTCTTGGCTAATACTTGCAGGATCGGCCATATTCTTCCAGAGAGGCTGTAGCGAGAGTTCACTTCCTCTGCAGCGCCCCAACAGGAAAAATAAAGCATTACATTTTTGCAATCGTTTGGTTTTCTCTGTAACTGTCTATGTAATTGTCAAAGCATTGTTTGTAAGGTTTGTTTCCAATTATAAACCAGTGTAAACATGTCGGCAATCACCTGATGAATGCGAAAAACTTTCGATCCTGGTTGATTGGATTGTTTATTCCAGTATAAATATATCAGTATCAACAGTACAAAATCCAGTGTAAACAGGTGATGTGATTCTGATAGCACGTACTGTATACGGGAAAGGGACTCTCATATTCGCGATCATTTTGTCCCCATCATTGCACGTCTGTCATGGGTATGCCCCACTCTGGGGGGGATCTCTGGCGAGTCTGGGACCAGAAGGTCACAGTGCCTTATTGTTCGCAGGTTTGCATCTTATGTTGAAATGTAGCTGCTTTCATTCTATTCTGTAGGGATTAAGGACTCTTTCCTATTTGGCTGTCCTTTGGAGCCTTCATCTCAGGCGCTCAGCTCTTTGTGACCACTCCCCTTCACTATAAAAAGTCATATGTCTTAACATCTGTTATAGAATCTCATCATTCTTATGCTGACCACTTGGGAAGGAGCCCGTCTCTGGAAGAAGCTGAAGTTTCATGACAGTTGCAGCTGTGGTGTTAACTGCATTGGAGTAACTTGGCGTGTTTTGCTTTTTGTGTCTATTTTCCCCTGTCTTTCTCCCTAACTCTGTGTTGTATTATTACAGTGGTGAGACTAGTGCTCTCACTAGGCTTCTCACTAGCCAGGGGGAATTTAGGGCAGGTCAGGGCCTAGGTACTTGGATTGGCGAAGGGGGGAAGGACTCATAAGGTGACGTTAGGGAGTGTGGGGATAACCCGCAGGTGAGTGCATCGTGTTCCCAGTGTACCCTGTTTGTTGCGGGTTCTCTTATCCTGGTGGAATCCCATTAATCACTGCCTGACATCGTCATATAGTTCACAAGTGCCGAATGACTTTAGTACAGTCTATTCCGGCCTGAAATTGGTCAGTATAAATGGGCTGTAAAGGAGGCGGAAAAGTTCTTTGTAGAAAGAGGTCCTCTTTGTAGCCACTCATGACAGCCCTTACAGATTAAAGTCATGTTAGCGTGTAGAGTAAACTGTCTTTTTCGGCTGCTTTTTTATGCAAAACGTCCATTGCACTTAAGAGTTCAAGCTAAATGGATGTGATTTTACATAAACTCATGAAAAATTGCATTTTTAAGCGTGGAATTGTGACATTTCTGTACAAAAACAAAAATCCTAAAAAGGAAAAGTCCATAAAAAACTGTGCAAACACAGTACACAGAGTACATTTTGGTATGAACAACTGATGAAAACACACAGAAAAAATATAGTGGAAAAAACGCAACGTTTTCCTTAAAGGATTTCTCGAAGACTTTAATATTAATAGGTAACTCAACAGCAGCCTATTAATATTTCATCATGGGGGAGGGTGTATCCAGTATCCCCAATGTGATACTGTCCCATGCATGTTACCTTTTACCCATGGAAGGGCACGGTATATGGTTGTGGCTGTGTGTGGTACTGTAGTTCAGCCTAATTCAAGTGCAATATAAGCCGATACATTGAGAATATGTGCCGGTGGTTGGTTGACCCTATTTTATTAGTTGGCGCCAATAAAACCCATTTGAAAGGATGGAGGTCTATCAATAATCTATATAAATAACTAATGTATGAGGATGAACCTGGCTGTGCAAATTAGATTATTGCCGGATGAACCTGATGGTTTTGGTGAGACAAGTCAACCATGAAATCTATTCAACCCCAAAGGTGGATGTCAGCAAAGTTAAGCACGGCTAGTTGGATTTTACCATCACCACCTCTTCCTACTCTCATCAGATAAAAGCCAACACCAAGTCAGTTGTCTTCTGAATTGAGGAAAATCAAGCGTGAAGCTGCCAAGATGCCATTTGCCACCAGTTTGGCCATATTTCAGAGCTGCAACGTTACTGGAGTATCAAAAAGCACACGGTGTGCCACACTCAGGGACATGGCCAAGGTAAGGAAGGCTGAAAAATGACCATCTTTGAACAAGAAACATAAGATAAAATATCAAGACTGGGCCAAGTATCTTACGACTGATTTTTCAAAGGTTTTATGGACTGATGAAATGAGAGTGACTCTTGATGGGCAGATGGATGGGCCAGAGGCTGGATCAGTAAAGGGCAGAGAGATCCACTCCGACTCAGACGCCAGCAAGGTGGAGGTGGGGTACTGGTATGGGCTGGGATCATCAAAGATTAACTTGTGGGACTTTTTTGGGTTGAGGATGGAGTGAAGCTCAACTCCCAGACCTACTGCCAGTTTCTGGAAGACAACTTCTTCAAGCAGTGGTACAGGAAGAAGTCGGTATCGTTCAAGAAAAACATGATTTTCATGCATGACAATGCTCCATCACATGCATCCAACTACTCCACAGCGTGGCTCGCCAGTAAAGGTCTAAAACAGGGGTCTCAAACTCGGCTGGGTGTATGGGCCGCACAGAGGAAAAAAAAATAATTTGGGGGGCCGCATTCTTTGCAGGACAAAGTGACATTTTTATTGGTAGCATGTATAATATATATATATTTTTTTTACATACCTTTGGATCACTGATTTTGAACATTTTCCCTTGTTTATTATAACAAATGTGCACATTCTTTGTTTAAATATATAAAAGAATTTTTTACATTTTATTCCTTTCTTGTAACTAATAGTCTTACAATTAGCACTATATAAAAATTTTGACCAACATGTTTTAGTAATGTTTCCCATCTTGTTGTAATGGGCCCATCCTTGTCCCCTTGTAGTATTGTGCCCCATCCTAGTCCCCATCCCACAGTAATGTGCTCATCCTTGTCCCCATCCTAAAGTAATGTTCCCCATCCTTGTCCCCATCTTGTAGTAATGTGCCCATCCTTATCCCCATCCTATAGTTATTTCCCCATCCTTGTCCCCATCTTATCGTAATGTGCCCATCCTGTACTAATGTGTTCATCCTTGTCCCCCATCTTATAGTAATGTTCCCCATCCTTGTCCCCTTGTAGCAATGTCCCCATCCTATAGTACTGTTCCATTCCATAGTAATGTGCCCATCCTATAGTAATGTGCCAACCTTGTCCCCATCCTATCGTAATGGCTCCAGCATTATCCCTATTCTATAGTAATGTCCCCAGCCTTATTCCTATCCCATAGTAATGTGCACACTTCGTCCCCATTCTGTAGTAATGGGGGAAGGGCAGTGGCTATAACTTACCGATCCCTCCCCTCGGCTTCCACAGACTTTGGAGTGAAGCTGAGGGGAGTGGTCTCTGGACCCAGATCCACAGTGATTGGACAGATTGGTCACAAGGCCGGTCTCTCCAATCAGAGCTGGGGGCGGGTGAAACAGAGGTCAACCAACTCCAGCCAATGATCAGTGCTATAGCTGCACTGACCATGGCTGGATTTCAATGTTTCAACCATTTTCAATGGTTGAAACATTACAGTGGCTGTGATTGGCTGACGAACGCCGCTCAGCCAATCACAGCCTCCGTAGGTCCAGGGAGGAGACACCACCCCTCCTGAGGTCAGGCAGAGAGCCCCTCCTCCCCGAATCTAAGGTATTTGCAGCGATCGCAGCCACCGGGGCTCCGGGGCCGCGATTTCGCCATGACGTACTGGGTATATCATGGGTCCTTAAGTACCAGGGAGCCATGATGTACCCAGTATATCATATGTCACTAAGGGGTAAATGTGCCGTCCTTCACATACACACACACACAAAAAAAAACCACCATTCTTCTCACCTGTCCCGCATTCCCTCGGCTGCCTCATCTCTGCTTCGTGCGGCCCCCACTATCGCAGCCGGTGCAGTATCACTGTGTCAGTGATTTATAACAGATGATTGTATTGCCGGCGCGAGAGAGCAGCGCCGGCAATACAATCATCTGAGATAAAGCGCAGACCGTGGCTGCGGCTCCTGCACCGGCCGCGATAGTGAACAGGGGCACGGGCCTGGGGGCCGCACGAAGCAGCCTGAGGGGCCGCGTGTTTGAGACCCCTGGTCTAAAAGATGAAAAAATAATGACATGGCCCCCTTGTTCACCTGGTTTGAACCCCATAGAGAACCTGTGGTCCCTCATAAAATGTGAGATCTACAGGGAGGGAAAACAGAACACCTCTCGGAACAGTGCCTGGAGGCTGTGGTGGCTGCTGCATGCAATGTTGATCGTAAACAGATCAAGCAATTGACAGAATCTATGAATGGTAGGCTGCTGAGTGTCATCATAAAGAAAGGGGGCTATATTGGTCACTAATGTGGCAGCTAACCCGCAGGACACGTGACGAACCCGGGTGTAGGCACAGGTGGACATGGGTGCAGGTGAGATGTCTGAGGCAGACAGGAAGGCGGGTACAGAAAGGTATGGTGGTCATAGTAGGGACAGATAGGTATGGGAAGGCAGGTGCAGGTGATGGACACAGGGATAACGGGACAGCAGCACGTGAACCTGACAACTAGCTAGCAGACTGGAGACTCACTGTTTAATTTAAGGTGTTGCGCAGGCACCTCCCCTAATGGGACGGTGCCTTAAATATATAGTGCCTCTCAGCCATAGGCTGAGAGGCATTTCCGGGAAATGACATTTCTGGGAGAAGGGCCAGTGTGCGCATGCACCCTAAGGACACTACCGGGCGATCTGGGATGCCTACATAGCCCCCAGGAGGGCAAGGAGGCAGCAGCACACATGGATGGCCAGGAGGGTGCGGTGGAGGACCCGACCTGGCCGGGACAGTGAATAAGCTGGTGCTACAATCCGTTATGCATGTGGGATTTCTTCTAGGCATAATGTTACTCTGACATTATGTATTAGTCTACTTTAATCAGGTGTGGAACAGTAGGAACTCATTTCAGGTGGACCATCCAGTGTATGTAAGTGCAGACCTGCTATTTGACAGTACAGGTTGCAGCACGACCCGAGGAAGTGTAAAACGAGCACTATCAGATTTAGCCATAATTCGTCTGTAAATATAACTTCAAAAGAGATAAGGAAATCGCGTCTAGTGCACTCAAGAAGAATAATGCGGTCTACATCCAAATGTTTATCTTACATAAAAGACAAGAGTCTTGTCATCTTTCTTCCTTCTCTTAATTGCATCGAAACACATAAAACAGCACAATACCTCTCTAATCTGTGAGCACAAAGCCAAAGTGTTTGATGCCGAAATGAAACGTTCACAGAAGTAAATAGGTATACACACAAAATGTAAGGGCTACCAGTCATCCGTTAAATGCTGCGAGATCCTGATAAAGCACATAACGACTCTGAACTTTATATTATATTGCACAGGATACAAGAAAGATTTTGGAACAATGGATCTTGTGACTTTATATATTTCAATCCACACTTATTAACAATAGTATTAATTTCTTCTATTTTACTATGTTGTTGCCCATAAAGGACTGAAAAAACCCTATAGGCCAAGACAAGACTTAAGGGTGCTTTACACGCTGTGACATCGCTAATGATATATCGTCGGGGTCACGGTGTTTGTGACGCACACCGGCCTCGTTAGTGACGTCGTTGCATGTGACACGTACGAGCGACCACTAACAATCAAAAATACTCACTTAATCGTTGATTGTTGACACGTCGTTCATTTCCCAAATATCGTTGCTGCTTCAGGACGCAGATTGTTCGTCGTTCCTGAGGCAGCACACATCGCTACGTGTGACACTTCGGGAACGTGTAACAACAGCTTACCTGCGTCCTGCCGTCAAAGAGGTGGGCGTGTCATTTATGCGGCTGCTCTCCGCCCCTCCGCTTCTTTTGGCGGGCCGCTGTGTGACGGCGCTGTGACGGCGCACGAACCTCCCCCTTAAAAAAGAGGTTGTTCGCCGCCCACAGCAACGTCGCTAGGAAGGTAAGTATGTGTGACGGGTAACAGCAATATTGTGCGCCACAGGCAGCGATTTGCCCGTGACGCACAAAAAATGGTGGCGGGTGCTTTCACGAGCGACATCGCTAGCGATGTCACTGTGTGTAAAGCCCCCTTTAGTCTCTTCTCCGCAATGGAGCCTATTCGTGTCTATACCCAACATAAGATGCTTCGTCCCCGAAACGCGATATATGAATATCACCGAAATAAAAAATTGCACAGTCCAGCCATCTCCAAAAATTTGGGGATAGATAAAGGCTGCATGAACCAGTCATCAGCCAATCTATGTAATGCTCTGGGTACAGTGGAGTTTGAGGGAGAATTATGTTCTGAGAAATAGTGGAGGGGATAAATAAGAATTAACTTTGATTAGGGAGGTGTCACGGGGTATTAACCGATGGAACAGGGGCTCCTAGGCTGACCCTAAAACTGGGGCCCCTGCGCTGTCCCTTATCTCGAAGGTAGGCTTGATAGTAGCTAGGTTTGAGCCCCCACCGTGACCCTGTCTCCTGTCTGAGCCCTGATACTGCTCGTCTCCCACCCAGGGAGCGTGCTGGAAGCCCAGAAACAAAACCCCACAAATGAGCACAGACAAGGGTAAACGAAAACTCATCTAAACCACTCAAACACAAAGGAGGAACCGTAAGTGAACCGGGGAGTAAAGCGGAAGGGGTAGGAAATAAATGTACAACTGGAGGACTCACATGCCATGCAGAACCGCAACTTGTTGATCACTATGGAGCTAGATAACCACAGGAACCGAGGAAGCAAAAGCTATATTCGGAACTTAAAAAACAGAACCTTATAAAGTGTGAAGGCGGCTGAAGATGGTAATCAGCAGGCTGAGCTCTCATCAGATGATCACAAGCCAGCAGGAATTAACTACTGCTGTACTGAAGAGCAGTGAAGCCAGAACCAGGTTGTGCAACTAAGGGATTTCAAACTGCTTGTCAGACTCTGCAGTGTGAAAAGAGTCCGACGCCGCCATGATACCCAGCGAGTGCCGAACACGGAATAACAGGAGGGTGATAGGCCACCCTAAAAAAGATGTTTTTTAGGAGCATCTGAAGCTGTGCGAGTTTCTTGGGGTTGAGCATTCCAGAGGATTGGTGCAACTTAGGAGAAGTCTTGGAGCCGGGAGTGGGAGGTTCAGCTTAGTGATAAACAGAGAGAAGGGTGGAGATGTAGGAGGGTGCCGCACAGTGTAGAGCTTTGTGGGTGAGAACAAGCAAATTAAATTGAATCCTATAATGTATGGGCAGCCAGTACAATGACTGGCACAGGGCAGAAGCGTCCAAATAACGATTAGCCAGATAGGTGACTCTGACTGCAGCAGTAAGGCTGGACTGGAACGGGGAATGTCTTGTGAGGGGGAGGCCAATTAATAGAGGATTACAGTAGACTAGATGGGAATGGATCAGGGCTACAAACTGACAGTCAACCAAATGCCGCAAATCAACTTGAGGGTGCTTTACACGCTGCGACATCGCTAGCGATATATCGTCGGGGTCACGTCGTTAGTGACGCAAATCCGGTGCTGTTAGCAACATCGCAGCGTGTGAAACCAATGAGCGACAATCAACGGGGGCAAAAACGTGAAAAATCGTTGCTTGTTGACACGTCGTTCATTTCCTTAATATCATTGCTGCTGCAGGTACGATGTTGTTCGTCGTTCCTGCGGCAGCACACATCGCTATGTGTGACACCGCAGGAGCGACGAACATCTCCTTACCTGCGTCCACCGGCAATGCGGAAGGAAGGAGGTGGGCGGGATGTTACGTCCCGCTCATCTCTGCCCCTCCGCTTCTATTGGACGGCTGCCGTCTGATGTCACTGTGACGCTGCATGAACCGCCCCCTTAGAAAGGAGGCGGTTCGCCGGCCACAGCAACGTTGCAGGGAAGGTAAGTCCGTATGACGGGTGTAAGCGATGTTGTGCGCCACGGGCAGCGATTTGCCCGTGTCGCACAACCGACGGGGGCGGGTTCGATCGCTAGCGATATCGGTACCAATATCGCAGCATGTAAAGTACCCTTTAGAGTTGAATTTCCTATGCTGTTGTGAATGATGATCTTCTAAGCCGGCCAAAAGATCATTTCACCAGAGGAACGAGCATTTAGCTTCCTTGTTGGGTGATGGGTATGATTATCAGTAGACAATTAACTCTAGGAATGTTCAATCCCAAGAATACTGAAGTGCAAATGCACCTTAAAACTGTTGTACCCAGCTGAGATAATAACAAATACTGAAGACTTCTTAATGTTTTCTAAACATTCTTAAACATAAAGGAGGAGGGTTGATAAGAGAATCTAAAAGGCACATAACTTAGCCCTTGAGGTAGGCATTTCTCAGTCAACAGCTCCGCTTTAAGTATCTAGGTTGTCAAACATTTGAAGACGTCTTTCCGCACATCTGTTCAGACTAATATGTCATGTAGCAGTCTATACATAGCGAGCAATGAAATTGTGTTGGAAATAGAAAATGATACACCTGGTAAAGTGTACATGGTTACTTAAAGGAGGTTTCCACTACTTTTTTACCCCTTGCCATAAATCTTAGCTCTTCAAAACAATACCTTTTGTAATATACTTGTATTAGATGTCTAGCTTCTATGAGCACATCTCAGCAGGGATTACATAGTACTGGATTGTTATGCAAATTCTTTTTCCTTCTCGGATACTTCCTTTTCCAGTACAGAAATCAGACCAAATAAAGGAAGTTGTCACTAGATTCCTGATGGTAGGTGTGGACAATACGGAATAAGTGACAGTTTGTCTGAGCATGTCTCCTCAAGACACAATTAGTCTGCCTCACACAAGCTGAGCTCACAGTTACATTCAGAAGTAACAGCAGGGGCTGACACCTTTGCTAGTGAAGTGCTGTGATCTGACATTGAAAAAGCAAAGGGTTTAGGTAATCCAATCACTGACAGGAACAGCTTAAAAACACCAAAATTTGCATAACAATCACAGTGGCAGGGCTGTACTGACCATCTGGCATTTTCCAGATGGGATGGTCTCTACCATGGGCCATTCTGACACTATGTATCACCCAATATCTTCAGCAGCTTAGGGTGGAGAATATAGGGGGCCAGCTAAATGCTGTCTCACAGGCTTCTGCAATGCATGATGGAACCTGCAGTAATAGATCAATCACAGTAAGCCTGGGGAAGAGAAGTGATGGATGTAAACATCAGAGCTACAGCTGGTAGACACCAAGTGATGCTATCTGCATGATAAAAGGTGTATGTTACTATAATAAAAGTATGGATGCATTTAGTTGCACATAATAGCAAGATTGATAATTAAAAAATGAAATTAGTTAGGATAGTGGATACCTTTATGCCATCTTTTCACATGCAACTATAATTTCTAAGTAATGGGCTTAATAATTATGATCACTAAGTACAGAAGGACACTGTTGGGAGTGTTGGTTCCCAGTCATGTGTGTACACATAGAATCATGGCATCACACAACTTCTGTTCTAGGGTGGAATTGGGTGAATTAGTCCAGTGGGGACAGAGAAAGTCTGTCTGTGGCAGCATTGACGTATGAAGAGTTTTTGGAGCCAGCATTTGTTCCTGAAATGGCAGAATATCTTTGTAGTCTAGCAGTCCTTGGGTCCTGCCAGAGTTCGTTGTTGCAAAGGCGACATTGGGGTAGATTTCATTTGACTGTTTTCAGACAATGTCCATTGTTTTCCAGAATATCCAGTTTAGGAGGTTCTTAACAATTTCAATCTTGGTCGGGTGCAGCCTAATTGAGTGGCTTTAGATCAGGACTGGTCAGGAGCAGTGCTAGGAAGGAGACTCGGGCATCTCCGCCATCAGGAGTATCACTGAGGTTATAGATAGCATTAACTGTAGTACCCGGCGTTGCCTGGGATAGTAACTGTCTCTCTCCCAGTCTCTGTCTGTCTCTCTGTCTGTCTCTCTCTCTCTATCTCTTTGTCTGTCTCTTTCCCTGTCTGTCTCTTTCTCTCTATTTCCCTGTCTGTCTCTCTATCTCTTTCCCTGTCAGTCTCTCTGTCTCTTTCCTTGTCTGTTTCTTTCCCTGTCTGTCTGTCTGTCTGTCTGCCGATCTCTTTCCCTGTCTGTCTCTTTCCAGGGCTTTCCCTGCCTGTCTCTTTCCTTGTCTGTCTCTTTTTCTGTGTCTATTTGTCTCTGTATCTGTCTGTCTCTTCCTGTTTCTATCTTTTCCTGTTTGTTTCTTTCCTTGTCTGTCTCTGTTTGTCTCTTTCTTTGTCTGTTTCTGTCTGTTTCTTTCCCTTTCTGTCTCTTTCCCTTTCTGTCTCTTTCCCTTTCTGTCAGTATCTTTGTCTGTCTCTTTCCCTAGCTGCATTGTGACACGCCAACATTCTTCTGAAGTTCTGGCTGCATTGTGGCTTCCAGATCCATTGACTCTAAGGCTATGTGCGCACAGTGCGTTTTTCGTGGCGTTTTTGCGCGTTTTCTGGGTGCGTTTTTGGCCTCAAAATTGCAGGACTTTGCTTCCCCAGCAAAGTCTATGAGTTTTCATTTTTGCTGTCCGCACACATCTGGTTTTTTTACCTGCGTTTTTGAGTTAAAAAAAAAAATGGACATGTCAGTTCTTTCCTGCGTTTTTCTGCGTTTTCCGCCCATGCAATGCATTTGAAAAACGCAGCAAAACGCAGCCAAAAACGCACCAAATCGCGGCAAAAACGCATGCGTTTTTTGATACGTTTTTTCGACGCAGGTGCATTTTTGTGCGTTTTCAGCGGCCAAAAACGCACAAAAATGCAGCGTCAAAAAGACGCAGTGTGCGCACATGGAGTGTGCGCACATAGCCTAATAGAGGTAGTTTTTTTGTCGAATAACTGTAAAGCACGGGGTTAAAATTTCCCCTCAAAACATAGTCTATGACGTTCCCTGAGTCAAATGGGGTGTCTGTGCAAAATGTTGTGATTGTACATGGGACTGTGCGAATTCTTTTAGCGGACATACACACACACATACATACATTCGCTTAGCTTTATATATTAGATAGGGCCC
This sequence comes from Anomaloglossus baeobatrachus, assembly GCF_048569485.1. NCBI lineage: Eukaryota > Metazoa > Chordata > Amphibia > Anura > Aromobatidae > Anomaloglossus > Anomaloglossus baeobatrachus. The sequence goes on along the minus strand of NC_134362.1, from coordinate 176,143,884 downwards.
CATAGCTTGAGAGACAGCGTTGGAGTCCCGGTTCCCCGCTATCCCATACATCATGACAGCATGTTGCAAGTTTTGCATTACAGCCCAAGAGTGTCAAGTAACTCCTCTACATATGTTTAATATGTATTTTAACTTATCCTATAACAATCTTACTTTTTCTCAAACATCTAGCAGTTTATCCCATTCCATACAGTAAAATGTCAGACTTTACAAGTGTTTCATTGAGCCTTTATAACATTCTTTTAAATTCTATATAAGAAATAGGATATCAATAAATGTGTATTAATACCGGCAATCACTGTACCAGATATAGTCTTAAAGCCGAAAAATTGACTTTCTTCGAATATTTGATTTGAAACTAATTGCTCTTCCAATTTTTTTTCTTTTCTATAAAAGATTAAAATATCTATATACGCGGTTTCCCAACCAACGGACCTACGTCTTAATCTAATATAGTACAGTTGTTAAAGTCACTGGGAGGCGCAATGGAAAAAGCAATTTAGAATAGAAGAATGTATCATAAAATATAAGCCGGCTCCGTCGAGGGGAAATATCACCTTGATTGTTCTTGTCATCTCATATGATTGGGCTTTTGTGTCTCGAGAGCAAAATGTTTCAATGAGTCGGAAGCAAAAATGATAAAAAACTGTAGACAAGAAACTTCCCGTAGAGTAAAGCAGGTGAAACCTCCTACAAGAAAACTTCCTAGACGGAGTTTTTGTTTTGTTATTTTAGCTCTTAGATTCTAGGAAACCTTTGTGGTGCGTGAACTATCGGTAAAGCTGAGGTTGTTGGTTTAATACTCAAGCATAAAGGAAGGTAAGATGAAAACGAAAGATCTGTAGATGTAACGTAATCCAGGCAAGTCCATTCACACAGTAGGAAGTGAAGTGACATCTTAATAGGTACTTACGTGGTAGGGACAAGTGTAACGTAATTTTTTTTATGTTGCAGCAAGTACTGGGACGGCACAACGTTTCTGAGGTTTCCTTTCTAGACCTCTAAAGATATTTATTGTTCAAAGTAATTTTAATAGGCGATAATGGTCTCCTAAATCACTGCGGGACACCTGTGGCGGTGGCTTATTTTTAGGCAAAATGAAAGAATTCCTCCATTGTAATCCAACGTCATTTTTGAGGGAGAATCAGGAAGCCCTCCATCCTTAGAGTGCCCCAAAATCTGGATATTTGGCCAATTGTGATGCTCTAACACTAGGTGTTGCTAGATACACTAGTGGAGGAGAAGTCAAACAAGCCAAAGGTCAGGAGCCAGGAATTCATGTTAGTTACAAGGCAGAGAGCGGAGCTGAGGTCAGGATACCAGCCGGAGGTCTGGAAGCCAGGAAGGTACGTCAGGTACAAAGGGAGAGAGCGGAGCTGAGGTCAGGATACAAGTCGGGGGTCTGGAAGCCAGGAAGGCACATCAGGCACAAAGAGAGAGAGCAGAGCCAAGGTCAGGATACAAGTCGAGGGTCTCGAGCCAGGAAGACTTGTCAGGGACAAAGGGAGAGAGCAGAGCTGAAGTCAGGACAAATGCCAGGAGTCTGGCACCAGGAAGACACATCAGGTACAAAGGGAGAGAGCGTAGCTGAGGTGAGGATACAAGCCGGGGTCTGGAGCCAGGAAAACACATCAGGTACAAAGGGAGAGAGGGGGGCCTAAATCAGGATATAAATAAGGAATAATGTTTGGAACACCATTCTAAGTCTGAACTGGGTGCAAAAACCTAAAAAACATCACTATGGGGAGATAAGGTATGCACACCAGTGACTATGTAAGGGGAATACATGGAATAGCAGAAACTGCTGTGTGAATACTGACTTGAAAAATCCAATAGCTATATGTAAGAGTGAAAATGTGAAAAATGGAATCTGCATTACTGCCATGAACATATGAATCAAAAGAAATTTAGCTACTGAATGGATCAATGCAATAGAGCCCCAACACTACGCCAAAGTATTTCTCTACGTTGGGGTCCCTAGCTTGTGTGTGTCCTCTCATGCAGTTAAAAAACTTACCGTGTATGTATCAATTCAGTAGCTAAATTTCTCTTGATTCATATGTTCATGGCAGTAATGCAGATTCCATTTTTCACATTTTCACTCTTACATATAGCTATTGGATTTTTCAAGTCAGTATTCACACAGCAGTTTCTGCTATTCCATGTATTCCCCTTACATAGTCACTGGTGTGCATACCTTATCTCCCCATATAAATCAGGATATAAGCTGGGGGTCTGGATCCATGAAGACATTTCAGGTACAAAGGGAGAGAGTGGAGGCAAGGTCAGGACACAAGTAGGGGGTCTGGGGGTCTGGGAGTCCAGTCAGAGTTGGGTAAACAGGTGGAGGACGGTACTAGGAACGAGGTAGCAGGACAAGATAAAGACAGTCACTTATGGGAGCCATCAACAACTACTGCAACACAGGAAATATCACTGGCAATGTTCCGGGTGAAGCAGCTCCAAAATAAAGCAGAACAATCACCCGTAACAAGGCTCCATCGAACTGGCCCCTCCCACAGGGCCCAAGACCGGGAACAACCAGCCCACCAGATAATACAAAACCAAGCTTCGGCTCTGCACAAAAGCAGAGCACCAACAATCAGAATCAAGACACTAATGTATCGGGCCCTATCTCTGATATAGCCCTAAAAACCAGCTCTGCTCTTTTTTAGCCAACTGTCATGGATGTGTTAAAGCCATCTGACAATCCAGTGGCAGCAAGTGTTATAAAATCCCAGAGATTGGCAGCATGTGTTGTTATCTTCCAGATCCCTGTTTCTGCAGCTGCGGACTCTAGGACCCTGGGAAACTGTTATTTTTTCCTCTCAGTTGCCAACCTCTGACTTCCTTTATTAACGTCAACCTGGGGGGATTTCAGTGCAATTTATAGTTTGTTCTTTGCTGAGTTCTGGGAAGGTCATCTTCTGTGGCTTCAGACTTCTGTGGTTGCTGCAGCTCAGAAAAGTGTTGTCTTTTGCTATCTAACAGGGCTCTGCTGATTGCAGTTGTGTTTCCCCTATTTTGTTTCCTTGTGTCTTCCATTAGTGATAGTGGTGTTTACAAAGAGCTCTTTCCCTCCATTCTTACTTAGGGATCAGATCAGGGTTTGCCTAGGGCTGAGGTATTCCTGCTCGGCGACAGGTGCAGAACCTGTATAGGTTTGATGAAGGCAGTGAGGGTGAGCTACAGATTATTGTCAGGGGTCACCACTTCCCCCTATCACTAGCGAAAGGGAATTCCTTTCCCCTTCCCTTTGTGTTGTCCTATGCGGTCGGTAAAGCATGTATCCCCGACCGTAACACCAACCTAGAGCAACGTCATCATTGTCAAGTGATGCACACATGACGTTGCACCAAGTTGCCTAATCAAAAAAAGAGCCACAGATGCCAGCAGGTAGGAGGCTCTCATTCAGCAGCCACCTCATCCTGTGAGTTTATTCACTCATCTCTAGGCAATATGTAGCATTAAATATTTTCCTGCAAAGCGAAGTCCACTGCACTCCCCCATATTATAGAAGCACTTCCATAAAAGTTTGTATCCTCCTAATAATACTGCAATTATATTATATAGTACTGTGTACTTAGAATTGCATATTTTTGTCCTTCTACCAATTAATTCTTCTCTTTTCTCTACTCTATGAAGAAAAAGGAAGTCCTCTGTCCCTGCATGAATTATTCCTCTTTCAACTCCTGGTCCTGCTGCCCTGCTCCTACCCTTGCTTTTGACATTTTCAGTAATGACTCATGCAGGGGAAAGAGACTTCCTGTTTCTACATAGAGTAGAGAAAAGAGAAGAATTAACTCAGTAGAAGGGCAAAATATGCAAATATATGTACACAGGGCTATATAATATAATGATTGCAATATTATTAAAAGTACAAAAACTTTGATATGAGTGCTTCTTTAATATGGGGGACTTTGCAGGAAAATATTTAATGTTACATATTGGCTAGAGACGAGTGCATAAATTCACAGGACATTGTGGCTGCTGAATGACAGCCTCCTACCTGCTGGCATCTGCTGAATTCTGGCATAGAGTTTAGAAGGGTTCATCTAGTCTATTTTTAATTTTGTCATAGACCTAATTGAAAAGAGAAGAATTAACTGGGTAGAACGGGAACATGAGCAATTATAAGTACATTGTGCTATATAATATGATGATTGCAATATATTATGAGGATAAAAACTTTGATGGATTTGCTTCTTTGAATGATCACTGGGTGTTTCTAAAGCCTGAGTTGTGACAATTTTGATCAACCAAAATGGCAGGAAATGCCCATTGAGTTTGTGAGGTCTCAGCATTTTATTGTGTGTGTGTGTGTGTGTGTGTGTGTGTGTGTGCGTGTGTGTGTTGAAATGGAACAAGGAAGGATAGCCCAATTAAGTTCAGTAATGAGGACTGTGACGAATTTGGAAGGGTGAATAATACTTCCTTAGATTTTTTTTTGCCAGGATAGTCAGCATGGTGGTCCTCAGTTAAAATCCCACCAACGACAACATCTTCAAAGAGTCTGTATGTTCTCCCCGTGTTTGCGTGGGTTTTATCCAATTTCCTTCCACACTCCAAACTAATAGTGGATTTAGATTGTGAGTCCCAATGGGGACAGTGATGATGATGAGTGTAAAGCAGTGTGAAAATTAATGGTGACAGTCATAGCCCTTTAAGGAATTTTTTTAGACCCTGGCAACCACTAAAAGATTGTCTTTAGAAGGCGGAATTTTTGAGTTTCCAATTGTATCACTGATATACACTGTCACACTTCTAGACCTGAACAAAAATAATAGTCATACCGTAGGAAAAAAAACCACAAAAATTTACATAGACATTGTAAAAGTCCAAACTACAACGTGATGAACGAAACATCTTAGTCTCCAAGGTGCCAGTCAAAATACAACACGGTCATCAGATACTTAGAGGAGGCACTCAGACTAATGAAGCGCTAATCTTCTACCTCAAGTGGACGTCACCACATTGATTGTATAAGGAAGATTTCAGGTTAATACTACCAAAATTATATCAGATTCTTTAGAAATATGATTGAAGTAGGGGAAGATCCCATGCAGGGGTTATCATGTGCAAACAAGTTAGCAGCCTCAATGGAATAGGTGATAACTTATTTATTGGTGAAGATCCTACCACTGGGACCTCACCAACTTGCAGTATTCCACTTGCAATGTTTTCCCTTTTTGCAGTACACTATATGTTAAATTAATGTGTGGCGCCCCTGTGGCTTCAGACACCACAGGTTTCTTCACCTCACTTAAGGTGCAGTATTCATCTTGGATACGGAGGAGGTTGTCACTGGTAACAACCACAAACACACTCACCCAACACATAAACATGGGAGCTCTCCACTGGGACCGGGCTAGGGTAGGTGCTGAGGTGGCTATCATGAGGTATGGGACCTCTTGCCCACTAGTTCAGGAATCCGGGAGGCGGCTCTTCCACGGGGGGAGGGGGGAGGAGCCATCACACACACAGTGAGTCAGAAGTTAGCTCCGGGTGCAGCAGCGTCTGCACGGACTCTGTGAACAAAGAGGACACAGATAGTTCGGGGCCCGTGGTCTGGAGCTGGGAGCTCGACCTGGGTTCTTAGGAAGGAAGGGGGATCCCAGGGTTCGCGGGGAGTGCAGAAGGCACCCATGACCTGTTCCACAACCCAGGAGCTGGGGTGGAGGGAAACCATCGAAAGGAGATACGCAGAAGGAAACACCATCCTCGACCTCCAATGTATCCGGGATCGGCTGAAACCCATCACAGCGGGACGCAGCATACCAAGGGCAGAGCGACTCCAGTGAGTAAAGAGACCTTGAACTGCACCCTCTGTGTCATCCCGTCATTTCCGGCGCCCTCACCATCGCGCCCCTCGGCCATAGGCTAGTACTACTATCGCCATCGTCCACCCTGAGGCCTAGCTCTACCTGTGGAGAGTTGAAACACCCGAGCTGCATCACCATCCGCCCCAGAAGAGAGAAGCACCCACAGCGGCGGCTCATACTGGCCGCACACCACAGGTGGCGTCACAAACAATTACCCCATCATCCCAATCCCCAAAGCCTTTATTGACACCGGATGGGGTCACCGAACCGGGTGAGGCCACCGCGGCGACCAGGAGAAGAACCGCAGCCCAGTGATGGGTAACCTCCGACCCCGTGGGCGCGTCAAATGGCTTTAAAGCCCTCATATGGCAAAGTTTAAGGAAAAGCAAAAACGTTATTGTTCTTGGAAGAAGGGGAGGAAAAAATAAAAAACAAAACAGGGTTAACAAGTCTTCAACAGGATAGGTCTTCTCATATGGGTCAAAGGGACCTTTAGGACCCCCTAGGCTCCTGAGACCCTGGTGCAACTGCTACCCCTCCTCTATGTAGAGAAGGTTGTCCCGATTAGACCCGTCGGTGATGTCCAAATGCCCTAACTGGCCATATGGATGGGGATTGGGCTAACTGGAATGTTTTTTGGTTTTCCAGTCGAACCACGTTGATGATATAAAATGTACATGTTGCTTTGACAAGTATTTCTAGGAAAAAAGATGTAGGAAAAGTTTTTGAAAACTCTTGATGGTACAAATTACCATCTTAAATTACTTCCAAATATTATACAAAACCTCCATGTGACCGAGGATTTTAGTCGTAGTCTATCTGCAATGCTTGGTGCTTTGATTTACAGCTGGAGATCTTGATATATGATCCACTCGTGCCCTTCGGCAAAAATGTCCTCCAGTCTTCTGTCAAATATTTATATAGAGTGACAATATATTATTGATCGTATTCATCTGCCAGAAGTAACGAAGTTCTCGCGCTCCATGCCTTACTCCGCACATGACACCTATGAAATATAGCAACACATTCCTTAGGTGCTTTCAATAGTTCATGAACGTGAATCAAATGCAGTTTTTACGAGGTGTGTCTACTATTTTGTTACAATGCAGAAATAAAAAAATAATATGGTAGAATTCGGATATTCTGGTGCTTGGATGCAGCCATGGTGCCCGATTATTGGAATTCCAAGAATATTTGAAGATATTCAAAAATATATTTATCTCAATGCAAATTTTTTTTACCTACATTCCTGATTTTATCACTGGTCTTTATGAGTGGACGCCAGGGGCGAAACGATCGTGGTCACAGGAATCGCGACCGTGACCGGGCCCAGGGGTGCAGGGGGCCCAGAGGCCCCAGCTCCTGCTTCAGCAGGATGTGAGACCAAGGGCGCACATCCAGCTGAAATGCATTGCGATGCAGAGACCCATTGGGTTTCTGCACTGCGATACACACTGCCAGCCAATCAGAAGCCGGCAGATTTCATCAGCATCCCTGACTGAGGCGACACATGATAATGACGTCATACGTTGACATAACACGAACACCGGTATAATTGATTTTGTACTTGTTTTTTTCTGAGCTCCAGGAAAGAAAACAGCTTGTAAAATTCAAAGAGCACAACATTTTTAGTAAAGCCGAATTGCAAGAGTTTGTACACCTTTGGTGACATATTGTTTAACTTAAATGTATGTACCTTGGGCAAAAAAATAATTTTTGCAATTAGGTTTCATTTAAAAAGTTGCCTTATATAGACTCGGAGTGGCTAAGTCTATTGCTGGCTGCAGAATGAGTTAATGGAGTTAACTGAGAATCAGTCAGCGAGCTTATTCTGACGATCTAATGAGAGATATTGTACTTGTCTTTTTCTGAGCTTCAGGATAGCTTGTAAAAGTCAAGGAATACAACATTTTTAATAAACCCCAAATGCAAGAGTTTTGCCATCTTTGGTGACATATTGTTTTTTACTTAAATGCACGTAGCTTAGGCAAAAAAATAATTTTTGCAATTGGGTTTCATTTAAAAAGTTGCTTTATATAGACTCTATGTTGCACAGTCTATTGCTGGCTGCAGAATGAGTTAACTGAGAATCAGTCAGCGAGCTCATTCTGACGGTCTAATGGGCGATTTTGTACTTGTTTTTTTCTGAACTCCAGCAAAGAAAAAATAATTTTTGCAATTGGGATTAATTTAAAAAGTTGCCTTATATAGACTCGTCTATTGCTGGCTGCAGAATGAGTTAACTGAGTAAACTGAGAATCAGTCAGCGAGCTCATTCTGACGATCTAATGAGAGAGTTTGTAGTTGACTTTTTCTGAGCTCCAGGATAGGAAATAGCTCGTAAAAGTCAAGGATCACAACATATTTAATAAAACCCAATTGCAAAAATGATTTTTAGACCCAAATGTATGCATTTAAATAAAATAAAAAATAGACAATTCCTTTAAAAAAGCTCTGCAGCATGATTTATAATATAGAGTCAAACCAGAATAGCTATGGGATGGAAGCATTTGCCCCCATTACAGTTTGCATACAATAGGGGTGCAGCCGTAGTACAGTAAATTAAGAATAGTGTAAATCTTCTGTCCTTTCTAAAAAAAAAAGCTTTCTAAGAAAAGACTGAAGGGGATAAAGCCAAAAGTTCATTAGCATTTCATGTCTTTGAAGGCGAGTAATTAAACTTCACAAGGGTGACACATTTTCTCGAAATAGCGCACGACAATGGGAATTGTGATTTTTGAAATTGTGTGTGAACCCTTTGAAATTTAGCCAAGAAAAACCCGAAGAGCGTCGCTTTCTATGAAAAGGAGCTAAAAAGGACTCGGCGTAAGCCCTTGTGTTCAATTTTCTGCCCTGATAAATTACAAAGCCCGCTAACCATGTGTGGACGTGGTAGCGGAAGCTCAAGTAATTTCGGCTGGGATAAACGTATATGTATGAGTTTATATACTTTCTGTGTCTTCATCAGGCCTCTCAATGGGAAAAATATAAAATATAAAATATTATTAAAATATAAATTTTATTAAAATATAAAATGGATATTTAGAATTTTTCTCACATGTCACTAGGGCATTTTTAAACTCTAACTTCCTGTTGTTTTAGGAAATGCACATGTACATTAGCAGCAATAAACAGATTCTGATGCTATATTTTGTATTTAAGCATGTAATGAGCGTGTGCAAAGGTCATTGTTAAGGGAGGGGGTAACTACTAGAGCTGTAACATAGTTTATTGTGATTTGTGGATGCTGTGTTATCAGTTTGCAGAAGCATCTAATGAGTGTGTGCAAAGGTCATTGTTATGGGAGGGGTAATAGGTGGAGCTGTGGCACAATCTACTGTGATTGATAGAGCCTATGTTATCAGTTTTGCATAGACATATTATCAGTTATCTGTGATTGGTGGAGCCTGTGTTATCAGTTTTGCATAGACATATTATCAGTTATCTGTGATTGGTGGAGCCTGTGTTATCAGTTTTGCATAGACACATTATCAGTTATCTGTGATTGGTGGATTCTGTGTTATCAGTTTTGCATAGACATATTATCACTTATCTGATGATAAGATAACTTGATGAAAACTCTTCCTGGAAGAACAGAAAGTATGAGTCTTAACTAATACCTATGTATTAGCGGCAATAAAAAGATTCTGAAAGTAGCTTTTGTTCTGAAGCATCTAATGAGAGTGTGCAAAGTGTATTATAAAGGGACGTGGAACGGTAGAGATGTAACTTCGCCTGTTACGATTGGTGGATTCTGTGTTATTAGTTTTGCATAGACGTATTACCAGTTATCTGTGATTGGTGGATCCTGTGTTATCAGTTTTGCGTAGACGTATTACCAGTTATCTGTGATTGGTGGATCCTGTGTTATCAGTTTTTCATAGACGTATTATCACTTTTATGATGATAAGATAACTTGATGAAAACTCTTCTTGGAAGAACAGAAAGTATGAGTCCTATATAGCACAAATATGTATTAGCAGCAATAAAAAGATTCTGAAAGTAGCTTTTGTTCTGAAGCATCTAATGAGAGTGTGAAAAGTGCATTATAAAGGGACGTGGACTGGTAGATATGTAACATCGCCTGTTGTGATTAGTGGATCCTGTGTTATCAGTTTTGTATAGTCGTATTATCACTTATCTGGTGATAAAGATAACTTGATGAAAATTCCTCCTGGAAGAACAGAAAGTATGAGTCTTAGGCCAAAAACACACTTCCGCATAAAAAACGTGTGACACAATCCGTTTTTCGGGTCCGTGTTCCGTTTTTTTGGGGCGTTTCTCCGGTATGTATGACATCCGTGTGATGGCGTTTGCTATCCATGTGTGCTTGTGGAATGTCCGTGTGTGCGTGTGAAATGTCGGTGTATGTGTGCGTTAAATGTCCGTGTGAAATGTCCGTGTGTGTGGTAAAATGTCGTTTGATACATGTCGGCTGAAAGCAGACAGAGTTGCACGATGAGAATGAACTCGGGTGAACTTCACCCGACTTCATCCTCATACCGCGGCTCTGTCTGTGTCGCGTACTGATTAGCGGTCACCCGTGATGGACTCACCGGTGACCGCTAATCCCCTGAGTGACTGAAGTGAGCAGCGCGATTAGCGCTGCTGTCATTCAGGTTACCTGCGGCTAGCTGGAATCCTCCACCCGAGACCGCAACTCACCTGTGATTTCATCGCTGTCACTCGGGCGACTTGCTGTCACAGTTGGAGGATCCAACGGTGGCCGCGAGTAACCTGAGTGACAGCTCAGCTGATTGCGCTACTCACCTCAGTTGCTGCGTGGAGCTGATAGGAGCGGCGTTGTTGTTCTGCAGCTCCTGTCACCTTCATGTAGCAGAGCTGGAAGCGACGCTGGACCTCCGTAGATTACGCCGGACATGGATGGGTATTTGGGGCATAATACATTGGTGAACGAGGGAATTTGTTATTGTTTTTTATTTCAAATAAAGGATTTTTTCACTGTGTGTGTTTATTTACTTTAACGTGTAGGTTAATCATTGGGGGTGTCTCATAGACACCTGCAATGATTAATCTTGGACTTAGTTGCAGCTATGGGCTGCCATTAACTCTTTATTACCCCAATTGCCAATGCACCAGGGCAAATCAGGAACAGCCGGGTAGAGTCCCAAAACTGTCGCATCTATTGTATGCGGCAATTCCAGGCGGCTGCTGGCTGATATTGTTAGGCTGGGTGGCTCCCCATAACGTTGGGCTCCCCATCCTGAGAATACCAGCCTTCAGCCGTATGGCTTTATGTTGGCTGGTATCAAAATTGTGGGGGACCGCACGCCGGTATTTAAAATTAATTATTTATTTATTTATTTCACTGCACAGTATAGACACGCCCACCGGCAGCTGTGATTGGGTGCAGTGAGACAGCTGTCACTCAGCGTGGGGGCATGTCTCACTGCAACCAATCATAGGCGCCTGTGGGCGAGGGAAGCAGGGAATACGAGATTGATTAATGTGCGGCCGGCATTTTCAAATGAATTGAAGCCGCGTATTTTTGGCACAGCTGTTCCTCGCCGCGCTGGTGATCGGGGATTGGTAAGTATGAGCCGGGGGAAGAAAAAGACCGAGCGCCAATGTAAGTATGACTGAGAACGGCAGAAAAAAAGGTAAGTAGACTGACTTTATTATAAAAAAAAAAATAGATCATTCGTTTAAAAACGCACACGGATGAAACGTGCTGAACATGGACGTGCTCCGTGTGCCGTCAGTGCAGGCCCGGACCAATTGACTTTAGCAGGTCCGTGCCTGCGTGCTGACCGCCAAAAACGGACATGCGGAAAAACGCACACACGTACTTATCACACGGACACACGTTCCGTGTGATTTTATGCGTGTGTGCCATCACCCATAGAATAACATGGGTCTCCGTGTCTCCGTGTCTCCGGTATGTGCAAAAACATACCAAACACGTACCGGAGGCACGGATGTGTGTTGCGGGCCTTAAGTAGTACCTATGTATTAGCAGCAATGAAAAGATTTTGAAAGTAGCTTTTGTTCTGAAGCATCTAATGAGTATGTTATTAGTTTTGCATATGTGGAGCCCCTGAGGCTTCTGTCGCCACAGGAACATTGCACCCCAGCCAGAGGTGTGATGTCCCCTCCAGGGTAAGGAAGGGGGTAAACGCCGGTTCATAGGTAAATTTGCACTACACCCATTGTTAGGTACACACAGGGATCGGGGATAGTGGCAGCCACCCCCCATGCTGCATGCTGGGGGGGCCGTAAGACCCATCTCTGCTCCCATAGGGTGGGAGCTTAGCAACAGGGAGGTGGGAGGAGCCAGCCGAGTGTAGAGTAGAACAAGGAAGGTCAAGTTTAGTGAGTCTGCAGAGAGAGTGAAGTGCAGAAGGAGTCAGTCTGCGGGAGGCAGAGGAGTCTGAAGTTAGAGAGTGAGCTGAAAGGAGTAAGCAGAGTAGTGATCTAGTCAGTCAGGAGCAAGAGGAAGAAAGTGACGCTTCCTGGTGAAGACCCTGGAGTCCGGCTATGTCCAGGTGACACCACAACCGAGAAATACAGAAGGGATTCCAGGGCCACTGAACTGCTTTCAAGCGCAGGGCCTGTTCCACAGAACAATCAGGTGGAGGGATCAAGCTGCAGACAGGGGACGGGTCCCTAGAAACTGGAGGAAGAGAAGTCAATTCCAAAGGTAAAAACCGAGGCCCAGGGTGGCTGCAAGCGCCCAGGGCCACAGCCCACAGCAGAACCTCTGGGAAGAGGGTGAAGTTCCAGCTAGGCTAGCCCCTTATCCGGAGGCTGTAGTGGAGGCCAAGCCAGGTTCATCCAGCAAAGGCAAGGCTTAGAAGACAGCTGAAGAGAGGAACACAATAGAAGGGTGCACCGGCTTTTATTCCCAGATTTACCCGGGATCAGCGGAGGTTCCTGACAGGGGGTTCCAGCCGTCCAAAGGCACAGTGCGCCATAAACCAGGAATTGTGAGTAAACAACTTGAAACTGCACCCTTGGTGTTGCCTTTTATTTCATCTGCACTGCATAGACTTCCATCATTGCATAGACTTCCATCACTGCATAGACTGTAATAAGCACCAACAGTTGCCCCGTGGGCACCGCTCCACCTGTGGGGAGCAGGACCATCCCAGCTGCCATTCCACCAGCCCTGGAGGCCCCATACAGCAACGGCGGCTTAATAGCCGCAAACCAAAGGTGGCGTCACGAATAATATAAACTTTAAGCACCCCCACTGAAGCCATATTAATTGACTCCCGCCAGGGTCACGGAGTCGGGCCCCACCACCACTGACGACCCCCGGACTAGTCCGGCTCGGCACCGGGTGTCCCATAGGCCTGGGGTGGGCGAGTCAATTTTGGCGTCACGAACAGGATAACATGCCCGGCCCCCACCGGGTACTGTGCGCCTTGCTGAACTGAAAGAACTGTGTTTTACTGTAAAAACTGCCGCCATTGAGACCGCTGAGCGCGGGAAGAAGAGGGGCGTGCCTGGAGAAGGGCGCAAAAGTAAGCCCCGCCCCCTTGGTCTTGGTGAAGAGCGCGAAGCTGAGACCGTATCTGCTATGCAGAGCAGAGAATGAAAAATGGCGCGCTAGAAAAAGACAATCCCTGGCAGTGCATGCTGCTGTCTGGAGAAAGAAAGAAGATGGCTCCTGCAAGCGGAAGCCAGGAGCAGTTCACCTGGATCAGGCCTGTGACTGCCGCTGAGCTGAAGTCGGGAGAACGGCTGACAGGATGCAGGAGCAGAGCAGACGGGAGATAGCTGTGTGGGGGAAGGAGATGGTGCTGGCCATGAGGAATCCGCAGATGTCAGTGCAGCGAGGCCTGTGTGGAGCTGCCGCCCCCGCCCATCCAGAGCCCATGCCAGCGATGGCGATCCTGCTGCAGAGCATCTCCGGCCTAGCCCTGGGTGAGTCCCATACTGCCCCTGCCCGATCGGGTGTGCTGACCCCGCCGGCGTTACTACCAGAGGCCGTTGCGATGCCCGCCGCGATCCCGAATGCGATCCCTGCTGGGACCCCGATTGAGATCCCTGCTGCGCTGCCCATTGGGATCCCTGCTGCGATGCCCATTAAGATCCATGCTGCGATGCCCGCTGAGACCCAAGCTGTGATTCATGCTGCGATCCTGACTGAAGTCCCTGCTGAGACGCCTGGCGCAGAAACACCCTATCTGGCCAGATCAGACCAGGCCGCAACGCCGTCTATCCCAGCAACTGTTGTGGCTGAAGAGCAGACTCCTGAACAGCCAGAGGAGGACGCAGCTCCGATACCATTACCCCGCAACAGTCCCAGCACGAGCTCCCAGAGGACCCAGACCAACCTGGCTGCAGCTTCCATGTCACCGGGGGCTGAGCCAGAAGAGGACCTCTGCAATTAAAGAAGAATAACTCTGCAAACTGAAAATAGCCCCTGTATGTCTGTCCATTGTTCTTTTCGAAGATGACACCCTATTCCTGAAGCCTTGGCCCCTGTTCTTTTTGAAGATGACCCCCCCACTGTTTATGCGTTACCGGGCCACTGGACTTGAAAGTGGTCCGCAGTTAAATGTATATTATGTGTAATCAGGCCACTGGATGCATTGTGGCTGGTCTGTTCTAGTTTAAAAAGACTCAAATGTTTTATTGTTTTAATTTTTGTAACGTTCAAGCATATGCGCCTCCCATAAAGGGATGTAAAGTTTTTCCTATGTTCTTGTTAGATGCATCTATAAAAATGTTGCAGTTTTTCCACTTTTCTTGTTGTTTCAGCCCGCGGATGTGCTGGGATTCGCTGTGGGGGAGTGTGGCGCCCCTGAGGCTTCCGTCGCCACAGGAACATTGCACCCCAGCCAGAGGTGTGATGTCCCATCCTGGGTAAGAAAGGGGGTAAACGCCGGTTCATAGGTAAATTTGCACTACACCCATTGTTAGGTACACACAGGGACCGGGGATAGTGGCAGCCACCCCCCATGCTGCATGCTGGGGGGGCCGTAAGACCCATCCTTGCTCCCATAGGGTGGGAGCTTAGCAACAGGGAGGTGGGAGGAGCCAGCTGAGTGTAGAGTAGAACAAGGAAGGTCAAGTTTAGTGAGTCTGCAGAGAGAGTGAAGTGCAGAAGGAGTCAGTCTGCGGGAGGCAGAGGAGTCTGAAGTTAGAGAGTGAGCTGAAAGGAGTAAGAAGAGTAGTGCTCTAGTCAGTCAGGAGCAAGAAGGAGAAGGTGACGCTTCCTGGTGAAGACCCTGGGGTCCAGCTAGGTCCAGGTGACACCACAACCGAGAAATACAGAAGGGATTCCAGGGCCACTGAACCACTTTCAAGCACAGGGCCTGTTCCACAGAAAGATCAGGTGGAGGGATCAAGTTGCAGACAGGGGACGGTCCCTAGAAACTGGAGGAAGAGAAGTCAATTCCAAAGGTAAAAACCGAGGCCCAGGGTGGCTGCAAGCGCCCAGGGCCACAGCCCACAGCAGAACCTCTGGGAAGAGGGTGAAGTTCCAGCTAGGCTAGCCCCTTATCCGGAGGCTGTAGTGGAGGCCAAGCCAGGTTCATCCAGCAAAGGCAAGGCTTAGAAGACAGCTGAAGAGAGGAACACAATAGAAGGGTGCACCGGCTTTTATTCCCAGATCTACCCGGGATCAGCGTAGGTCCCTGACAGGGGGTTCCAGCCGTCCAAAGGCACAGTGCGCCATAAACCAGAAATTGTGAGTAAACAACTTGAAACTGCACCCTTGCTGTTGCCTCTGTTAGTTCATCTGCACTGCATAGACTTCCATCATTGCATAGACTTCCATCACTGCATAGACTGTAATAAGCACCAACTGTTACCCCGGGGCACCGCTCCACCTGTGGGGAGCAGGACCATCCAAGCTGCCATTCCACCAGCCCTGGAGGCCCCATACAGCAGCGGCGGCTTAATAGCCGCAAACCACAGGTGGCGTCATGAATAATATAAACTTTAAGCACCCCCACTGAAGCCATATTAATTGACTCCCGCCAGGGTCACGGAGTCGGGCCCCGCCATCACTGACGACCCCCGGACTAGTCCGGCCCGGCACCGGGTGTCCCATAGCCCTGGGGTGGGCAAGTCACATAGACGTATTATCACTTATATGTGGATAAGATAACTTGATGAAAACTCTTCCTGGAAGAACAGAAAGTATGTCGTAAATAGCACACATGTATTAGCAGCAATAAAAAGATTCTGAAAGTAGCTTCTGTTCTGAAGCATCTAATGAGAGTGTGAAAAGTGCATTATAAAGGGACGTGGACTGGTAGATATGTAACATCGCCTGTTGTGATTGGTGGATTCTGTGTTATCAGTTTTGCATAGACGTATTATCACTTATCTGATGATAAGATAACTTGATGAAAACTCTTCCTGGAAGAACAGAAAGTATGAGTCTTAAATAGAACATATGCATTAGCAGCAATGAAAAGATTTTTAACCTATCTTTTTTTCTGGCGCATCTAATGAGCATGTGCAAAGTGCATTTTGAAGGGATGTGGAGCAGGTGGAGATTTAACATCGCCTGTTGTGATTGATAAATCCTGTGTTAACAGTTGTGTATAGAAGAGCACTAGGGATACCTAGGGTCAGATATCCAGCTTGGCGCATAGGTGCGGAACGTATCTAGGGTTGTGACGGTAGGTTTGGTCAGGGGTCACCATCTTCCCTTTCCCTTCCCTTTTGCCGTGCACTTGGTAGTTTCCCGTACCTAGCGTGACAGCGGACTCCCAGACGTAGTAGACTGCGCACGGGTATCTGCCTCCATTGGAGTATACTCCAAAAAAAAGGTGCATTCTAGAGCACACATCGGACTCCGTCTGCACCATTATAGTCAATGATCCTGTCGGGGCATGATTCCGAAACTCGTTTTGAGGGGTGTTCGGATGGAAGCCCCAATGGGACCACTGAATGGGGACAGTGATGTAACATGAAGGTCTCGAAAACTGAAAAAATTAATAGATTAATGGAGCACCATGTAGAGATGACCATTATCGGTGGCGTAATATTTACGCTATTGAGATATTTTTTATGTATTATATTGAATTAATAGTTTTAGTAACTTTTTATTGGTCATCTAATTATGCAGAATATTTGATAATTAATCCATCATGATCCCTTGATGGTGGAGTTATGGAATATACATATTTTGTGGTTTTTATATACCGGTTGTATTCTCAGGGTGGAGCACAGCACAGAATATAATTATTCTAATACAAGAGGATGGGAATGTTAATTAGGTTAAGGGATTAGAAAAACTGCCCTTACCCTGATATATGTACGTAGACGTCTTCTTCTTAAGGAACATTTCTTGTAACCCTAAGTGAAGGTCACATATGCTGCGGTATCTTTTGAAAACAGACCTGTCAATCAAAAAAAGCTACTCCGTGAATAGGGCCTCTCGGGTATATCTGGCATTGACAGCTGTGGTGATTGAGTGCTTGGAATATTTTATTCCACCAGTGGACAGATAAAAAACTCATCTATCCCCCCACCAAGAGGATTCTTCCCTGTGTATAAGAAATGACTGATGGGATACTTAAGAAAGGGTCAAATATTAAACATGCACGGACAATACTCATCATATGTAATAACAGAAAGGCTATCATTTCCGCATGCGATAGATGATTATTAACTCTGCTTCGGAAATTAGTGTAACTGTATAAGGGTATCTACAATAGATGCAAATGATCATACGGTTTGGTCACAAAATCATACTTTGCATCCACCATGATTTACACTGCAGCTGTTAAGGATGCTAAAACACAAAAGAAGCCTATATTTTGAAGAGTTCATTTAAAAATGAGCCATAAAAGGATCAGGAAATTTGAAAATCTTACACTGGATTAACTTTGGACCCACGCTCCCTGTTATTTATGTAACGCTTTTCAGAAGTCTCTGTCACGAGTATGTTTCTTCCCTCCCCCACTCTCACTCCCTTTCTTCCCTCTCCCCACTCTCACTTTTTCTCTCTTTTCCCCACTCTCACCCTTTCTTCCCTCTCTCCACTCTCTTTCTTCCCTATCCACACTCTCACTTTTTCTCCCTTTTCCCCTCTTTCGCTATTTCTTCCCTCTCCACACTCTCACTCTTTCTTTCCTCTCCCCACTCTCACTTTTTCTTCCCTCCCCCACTCTCACTTTTTCTTCCCTCTCCCCACTCTCACTTTTTCTTCCCTCTCCTCACTATCACTCTCTTTCTTCCCTCTCCCCACTCTCACTCTCTTTCTTCCCTCTTGCCACTCTCACTTTTTCTCCCTTTTCCCCACTCTCACTATGTCTTCCCTCTCCACACTCTTACTCTTTCTTTCCTCTCCTCACTCTCACTTTTTCTTCCCTCTCTCCACTCTCACTCTTTCTTCCCTCTCCCCACTCTCACTTTTTCTTCCCTCCCCCCACTCTCACTCTCTTTCTTCCCTCCCCCCACTCTCACTTTTTCTTCCCTTTCCACACTCTTACTCTTTTTTTCCTCTCCTCACTCTCACTTTTTCTTCCCTCTCTCCACTCTCACTCTCTTTCTTCCCTCTCCCCACTCTCACTTTTTCTTCCCTCTCTCCACTCTCACTTTTTCTTCCCTCTCCCCACTCTCCCTTTTTCTCCCTTTTCCCCATTCTCACTATTTCTTCCCTTTCCGCACTCTCACTCTTTCTTCCCTCTCTCCACTCTCACTTTTTCTTCCCTCTCTCCACTCTCACTCTTTCTTCCCTCTCTCTACTCTCACCCTCTATCTTCCCTCTCTCAACTCTCACTCTTTCTTCCCTTTCCCTACTCTCACTCTCTTTCTTCCCTCTCCCCACTCTCACTTTTTCTTCCCTCTCCCCACTCTCTTTCTTCCTTCACTCTCTCCACTCTCACTTTTTCTTCCCTCTCTCCACTCTCACTCGTTCTTCCCTCTCCCTACTCTCACTCTCTTTCTTCCCTCTCTCCACTCTCACTCTTTCTTCCCTCTCCCTACTGTCACTCTCTTTCTTCCCTATTCCCACTCTCACTTTTTCTCCCCTTTCCCCACTCTTACTTTTTCTTCTCTCTTCCCACTCTCATTCTTTCTTTCTTCTCCCAAGTCTCAATTTTTCTTCTCTCTCCCAGCTCTCACTCTTTCTTCCCTCTCCCCATTCTCACTTTTTCTCCCTTTCCCCACTCTCACTCTTTCTTCTCTCTCCCCACTCTCACTTTTTCTCCCCTTTACCCACTCTCACTCTTTCTTCCCTCTCCCCACTCTCACTTTTTCTCCCCTTTCCCCACACTCACTATCTTTCTTCCCTCTCCCCACGCTCACTTTTTCTTCCCTCCCCCACTGTTCTGGGTTCCAAGCTTCACATGAACTTGTGAGACTCTGGATTTTGTATGTGATTGCTTTCTTCTGGTGTAGAAAAGGTTAATTACACTTTCCTTGCTGATAGCTCCTGGTTAGTTCTTCTCAGCTGCTCCCCTTTCCTTTAAATAGTCACATGATCCATCGCCTGATGCCGGTAATAGATTAATTCTATTCTGAGCCCCTTGGAGGGAGGAAGTCTTTAGTTATTCTGGAGATCTGCTGCTAGAGTTCTGTTCTTGGGGCTGTGTTGTCTGCAGCCCTGGTGTTTGGCTGCAGTAGTCAAGTTTGTTTCATATCCTTTTGTCTATGTTCCCCTGTATGTCCTACTTCATCTGTGTATATTACAGTGCAGTGACATCTAATGTACTCACCGGTCTTGTCACTAGACAGGGTGAGTGGAGGAGTAATGTGGTATTGGGTGGTAGTCATGGGCGAGGTATTTGTCTGCCACACCCCAACACGCTACATGAAAATGGAAGTCCTAGCTGGGTGTCATAGAGGATCATTAAGCACATGTTTCAGTTCAGTTGTTCCAACCCCCATAAGTCCTTTTCTTTCTAACACTTCCCACCTAGTACTACATAACAGTCCTTGGAAGACTTTCTCCTCCTCAAGCAGTTCCACATCTTTTCCCTCCTAGAGGGATGTTGCCAATTTGGCTGGACTGAGCTATAAGCTACTGAAGATGCCTTAGGGACACTCGCTTAAGACACTCATGTCGTTCCTTGTCCTGCTCTCTCTTGCGCCAGGCCCCGTCTTTCCCGGTCACTCCCTCCTTCCGTCAGTGCACTGACCCGGCTCCACTACATCACTCTGAGTCACAATCACCACCTTCTCTTTCTCAGTTGTTCCCTCTTTTCTTCAGTCACGCTATTCTGTATAATGGTCTCCCTCTCTTCAGGACACCCACGTCATGCGACTCTCCTGCTCCTCAGACCTGAGGTCTGTTTCTGTCACAGGCTGGGTCCTAACTGATGTTGCCACAGAAACCGTTTCTCTACCTCAGCAGTAGCTCCTTCCCTATAGGCTAATCCCAACTGTCTCTTGCCGGGCAGATTTAACCTTTCACCTCCATCTCTATAACACTTATAATACCTTATTTAGCATCTTACATTGGGACAGTTAGGGACTAGGCATGTGACGGCGACGAGGGGAAGTACTCATGTAAGGACATTAGCGGAGCTCAGGCGCCAGACACAGGTTAGTGTCAAGACGTGTCAGGGTCTTTTTCACCCTTTAAATCCCATTGTAACCTCTGTGTTACGCCTTGCGAGGGACATCCCCTGGTCTGTGCGTGACAGTCTCATTATCATCACAGAGAGGAATGCAACATAAGGTAACAGCTGTGTATAAAGTAGGTAACAAAGAATCTACCGCCCTTAATAGGTGATATCAAAGCTCACCTGCTCCTCCTCCCTTCACAATGACCTTTTCCCTAATCAGAGCATGCCCAGTATATACTTCAATGGGCATGCTCCGGTTAAAGAAAAGGTCAGCACCTATGAACACTTTCTTATTAATAATCATCAGGATCTGACATTAGATTTGAGGATTTAATAAAATATTTATTTTGACATACATTATAAATACATAATCAATAATAAAATATTATGACTCTGAGATTAAAGTATTAGTGAACATGATTTTAATAGATTGAATTACAGGTCAGTGGATCAATGAAAAAAAAAAAAGAGCTGAAACCATGAAGTAGACAAATGGCTGCACAGCGGGAGGATTTTAGGGTCTGACATTCGGCAACTCTTGAAATCTGATATCTTTGTGAAATAAGTCTTATCTTGTAAGATCATCAGTTATTAGCTAGACAGGTCTGTGCCGCAGTGTGAATGACTTGGTCCCCGCTCTGCTTGTCAGTACAGGAAGTTTCTTTTTCGCTTTTTTTTGTTCAGAATTCTTTATTTACCTGTCCATTAATTACATTTTTTTTATGCATGGATTCTTACAACTAGATAGTTGCGATGATCCGCTCAAAGATAGAGCAAGATTGACATTCCCTTAAAGGTAAATTCTCATGTTCATAAATTGCAGCATGAAAAATAAGGAATTGTGAATTGACTTGCTTTTTCAATCTCCTGTTGTGGGAGCTTTTATCTTACATAGTGTACAACTTTGTTTTCAAAGATCTTGGCCAGGTATGAGGAGTAGTTGCATTTCAGGAGAGGAGTTAACTGCCAACATCTGTCACGAGTATGTCATGGCCTGATGTGATCTTGGAGGGATCTGAGATCAGTGTGTTGTTGATCACAGATACGCTTTAGTGCCTACTCATCATTTACCCTGAGTTAGAGCGTATTTAATTATTTCCGGTACTGACGGGGTTAAGATTAATTTCTATCCTGCAGTACCCTCAGCTGAAGCCACTCATTTCTGTAATAAATATCCACTCTTCACTCCTCCCTATGCCGGCTATAGCTCATACCTATGCTGTCCACTTTGAAGGCACCAGTCTCTGGAGAAGCTGGGGTGTCACTTCTGTTGCAGCTGAGAAGTTTCTGTTGGAGAAGCTGTTGAGTGTATTTGTTGTGTCTTTCCCCACCTGTTTGTTTTTTCTTCCTTTTGTCTTATTTCAGTAGCGAAACTGGCCTTCACTAGTCAGCATGAGTTCAGAGCCAGCAAGAGCTTAGGCATATGACAACGCACAATTGGAAGGACAGACCCGTCTAGAGATGTTAAGGAGTGCAACGACTAGCCTCAGGTGAGTGTTAGGAGGTGACCCCGATCTCCTCTCCTTAACGCCAGGGCCTTGCGTTGTGTTGCTACCCTTGTGTTCCCTCTGTTTTGTGCCACACGCCAGGAGTCCTCTTGTATCTGGCATGACACCTGTAGTCACATCGTGACAACATCCTAGTTAGCTCTCTCAGACAATTGACTTCTATATACCTGCTAGCTGATCACCTCCCTTCCCCTCCCACTCAGCTCTTAAGCTGTTGTCAGTCCTGTAAAATCAGCAGCCCTCGGCCTACACCATTGACAGCTTCCAGAGCAGTTCTCCTAATCAAGGTTCTCACTTTCCAGAGCTGTGTGCTTGTTCAAATCCACTGTAATTTCTAAATGTAAATAAAGTGATAACAATGAAGACTCAGAACAAGCACTGATAGACCATTAGTAATTTGTAAGAGGATAAAGCTTTTTTATCAGATCTGTCATTTATGGAGGAGTGACCACCCACTCAAACAACCAAGAAGTAAAGAGACTTCATAGCTCTGAGCTTCTCAACAGACAAGTTGAGAATACCCTTTAATGGTTTCTGTAAACTTTTAGTTGCTTGATATTCTCCCTGTTTCAGCCATGTTCATGCATGCTTGGCCAGACATGTGTTCGACAGGTCATGCGTTCTATCAGAGTTTTCTCCCAGATGCCATAAGGTAGATTTCTGCTGCCCTGGTTTGAATTTCAGGTCATTCTTCCATAACATCTGGATCATGGCCGTCTTTACTATGCCTCACAAGACATCATGACCTAGTAAACACAAGTGGCACCAAAGATGCCAGCTACAGAAGTCCTCCTCCAGCACCATCCTGCTTATCATACGTACGTTTGTTTGTAGTTTGGACTCCCCGGTACTTGACTTACGCTCCCGTCCCTGACTTGGCTCTGTCTCTCCCTTCGGTTTTCGCTATTACCGTTCGGCTCCTGACCGCTTTGCTTGCTTCTGACTCTGAGTTCGTTCACTCCTCGTACATTGTTTTGACTTCCTATAGCTGACTCGGCTCTCTGACTACTCTGCTGCCACCTTGTGGTGACTCTGCTGTACTACTCCGGGCCACGTCTTAATGCAGCATGACACCCTGTACCTGTTTTGGTTGTGCCCCTGATCATGACTCCTTCCTTGAGGGTATCTATATAGGTGCCCACTCTTGGGGTTCTTTCAACATAAGACCTTTTTTAAGAAATAAAGAACCTTCTTCATTTTTTGAAGACCCAAGATGGAAAAAATAAAAAATGGCCAAGGGGTATATATTCCAAAACAGCTATCAATCCTTCTGTGATAAGTCTATAATTGTAGATAAATGTGTCAGACTTCTGACAGCCCCTGCCATTTTCTCCTATCATATAGTTTTTCTCTTTGAGGCTGTTGTAATATCTGGATAATTATTTTTTTTTTCCCACAATAATCTGTTTTCTCAGGTGTTTGCATTCAAAACCTGTCACATTTTGCATTGTTAATAACATATACTTACTAGGAAAAAAAATAATAGTATGCGCAGGTGTTTGACGAAACATAACTATTGGCTTCTTCAAAAGATTAGGTAGATGTCATTGACTTTCGAACCTGAGAACATAAAATGGTATAAGGTTATTGGGTGAACTAAGAAAGTAAGAAAGCTAGAAGCCGCATGGCAATGTCAGGCTAGGTACGAGGAAGTACCAAGCGAACGGTGAAAGAGTAGGCAAGGAAAACCTGTGTCTAGGGAAGAGGGAGATGGTGAACCCTGACCAAGCCTACCGCTGGCCCCTGTCTTCCCTCACCACCCTAGATATGTTCCGCACCTACGCGCCGAACTGGATACCTAGGCCCTTGCTGACCCTGAAATAGCAACACGAAGAATCAAATATGCAAGCCAAAATGAAGACAAAAATACAAATATCTTTTATTAAAAAAGATTAAAATATATTAAAAATGGAACAACCCAAGGGACGGATGGTATGAATCGGGGAGATCCGGAAACACCCTAATACAAATAAATGGAACCCAGCATCACACAAGTTTGTGAATATCCAGACCAACTTCAATAAATTTACAGAGGCACATGATATCCCAATACCGCATGCAAAGCTATGTATATGGGTGATTAAATAAATACTCACAAGTGAGAGATTGAGTATAAAAGTGGCATTGGAGCGTCATGTATCACAAGTAAAAAAGTAAAGTGACTTAGAAAAGGTAAAATACCAATATTCAGGGTCCAAAAAAGGGTAATAAGGGGGCTTTCCCTGTACACTCAACGCGCGTTTCGTAACCCCAGTGTTTAACATTTCGCAACCTCCTGGACAAAGCACTGAGGTTGCAAAATGCGTCGAGTGCTCTTTCAATACGATGGTCAAGCAGAAGATCATGGTAAGTAGGCACACAAAACTCAAGCTCAGGTTGTAAATGGGGTCTGAAAAAGGAAATCAAATGTGGACAGTAATATAGGCCCTTATTGCTCAGACAAGAAGTGTTGGGGGAGAGTTTTCAAAGTAACATTGGTCTGCTAGGCATTGCTTTAGAGATAAAGGACAAGAGCATAGGGACATTTTAAAAAAAAACAGGAGTGAGCTAGCACCCTAGAGGATCCAAGATAGAAGGTGATTGTAACGCCTGCCTGGAACCACAGACTTCAATCAGGCTTGAGGAAAGCCGCTCACAAAGCAGGACTCCAAGAACCCAGAAACCATTTAACCCCTAAACAGGGATTTGGAATTACATTGGGCCCCAGAGATCACTACCTGTGGAAGGCTGTAGTCCAGATGAGAGTAGTAGTCCAGCAGGGTCAAACCAGGAAATGCAGAAGAGGGACAAAATCGTCAGACTAGGACATAGTCAGGAAACCAGGCAAAGGTCAAATCTGGATCTGGCAGTGAGGTACAAAAACGGCAACCAGGAGGGTAGTCAGAGAACAGGCAGAGGTCAAAATACAGGAATCACTAATCCGAACAGAGCAGGAAACAGGAAGCAGGAATTCAAAACTATCTCTGGCAATGACTAGCAGGCAGGAGGGGGAATAAGAAGGGTGTGGTGTCTTCCCATTGGCTGTAGCTGAATGGTGGTAACAGCAGCTGGAAGACACATGCCACCTACAGTCAGCCAGTGGTATTGCAGGTTCCAGGGAAATCCAGCTTAGTGGATGAGCGGAGCTTGCGCCCACCAGAGCCACTAGCATCGACTCCTCTCCCATCACCAGCACCGTCCACAGCAGGAACACTGCGCCGCCTGGTGATCGAAGCAGAAGTCGCAGGAGCGGGCTCTGGTGGTGACGTGACAGTAATGTTAGTAGCCGTGTGATCACAGCAGGGGAGCTGACAGGGAACATGGAGAAGGAGAACACCAGCAAGTTGGGAACCAATATCAGCGGCTAAAGCTGCGGCAATACAGTAATGTGCCCTAATAAGGTGTTATAAAGGGCTAAAAATGCAAAATGTAAAATTCAGTAGTCAGCTACTGTATTCTCCTTCCGGAAGATATCTTAGTTCTCAAAGTCTCATTTAATCTTCACACAACCTTAGAAAGCGTTTCCGAAATAGGAAACTAAATATGTGCAATACTCTTAACCTCAGAATACCTCTTTTGTTCTAGTACAGACAAGAAAATGATGAATAAAAAAAAATTTCATTACATAGATCATTTATCCAACTGGAAACCATCCAGCAATCCGAACCTGTTTGTTAACCGCCTTAGAAATGTGTTGTTTCCAAAAAGGAAATATGAAGATTATAAAAAGTAAATGATAGGAGTTTTATGATCCAATTAGGAGTAATTAAAGAAAAACTCCCAATATTTTACACTGATGACGCCTCCTAGAGGACGCCAGAGGTATTCAGGCTGGAACAATACGTAGATCAGAAACAAGGGGAGATGTACTAAGCAAAAATGTTCCAGAATTGGGCTAAAAGCTTATACACGTGGTCAAAATTGTTGGTACCACTCATTTAATGAAAGAAAAACCCACAATGGTCACAGAAATAAGTTGAATCTGACAAAAGTAATAATAAATAAAAAATCTATGAAAATGAACAAATAAAAATCAGACATTGCTTTTCAACCATGCTTCCCAGAATGTTTACCATGCTTTCACAGAATATAGGCCTACAGATACTCACTGTGCTGTTTGGTGACATGGTGTGTACCATACGCAACATGGACCAGAGGAAAAGAAGGAAAGAGTTGTCTCAGGAGATTAGAAAGAAAATTATAGACAAGCATATTAAAGGTAAAGGTTATAAGACCATCTATCTCCAAACAGATTTATGTTCCTGTGACTACAGTTGCACATATTATTTAGAAATTTAAGATCCATGGGATTGCAGCTCCCTGGACGTGGCCGCAGGAGGAAAATTGATGACTAATCAAAGAGACAGATAATACAAATGGTAACAAAAGAGCCCAGAAAAACTTCCAAAGAGATTAAAGGTTAACTTCAAGCTCAAGGAGCATCAGTGTCAGATCACACCATCCATCATTGTTTGAGCCAAAGTGGACTTCATGGGAGATGACCAAGGAGGACACCATTGTTGAAAAATAAAATCATAAAAAAACAGACTGAAATTTGCCAAACTACATGTTGACAAGCCACAAAGCTTCTGGGAGGAGTTCCTATAGACAGATGAGAAAAAAATTGAACTTTTTGGCAAGTCACATCAGCTCTATGTTCACAGACAGAAAAATGAAGCATATCAAGAAAAAAAACACTGTCCCTACTGTGAAACATGGAGGAGGCTCTGTTATGTTCCAGGTCTGCTTTGCTGCATCTGGCACAAGGGGTCTTGAATCTGTGCGAGTACAATGAAATCTCAAGACTATCAAGAGAGAGAAATGTGCTGCCCAGTATAAAGAAAGCTTGGTCTCAGTCACAGGTCATGGGTCTTGCAACAGGATAATGACCCAAAACACACAGCTAAAAACACCCAAGAGTGGCTAAGAGGAAAACATTGGACTATTCTGAAGCGGCCTTCTATGAGCCCTGACCTAAATCCAATTGAGCATCTTTGGAAACATGCCATCTGGAGAAGGCAACCTTCAAACACTGCACGACTGGAGCAGTTTTCTCTTGAGGAGTCGAAATACCTGTCGAGAGGAGCAGATGTCTCATTGACAGTTACAGGAATTGTTTGATTGCATTGATTGTTTCAAAAAGTTGTGCAACAAAATATTAAGTTAAGGAGGAAGGAACAGGAGGAGGAGGAGGAGGAAGGCAGGGACCATCATTTCTGTCCAGGCTGATTTCAAGAGTTTTATTTTCTAAAAAATTCTGTGGAAGCAGAAAAGCAGCAATGTCTGACCTTCATTTGTTCATTTTCATAGATTTTTTATTTATTATTACTTTTGTCAGTTTCAAGTTACTTCTGTGACCATTGTGGGTTTGTCTTTCATTAAACGAGGGGTACCAACAACTGTGACCACGTGTGTAGCACCGACTTGAATTAAAGTACTGGGTCTTTGATGAAGAACAAGCCCAATCCTTCCTTCCCAAAATCCATTTGTCAGAAAAAAGATGTGTGTTCCATACATTAGGGGGTCAGACTAGTGCTCATCCCAGTCTATTACTCTTAGCTATTAGGCTTAACTACTCTCAAATACCTTCAAAAAACTGATATCTGGTGCTGTTTGCTAATGTTCTTATGCCTAATTTCTTCCAAGTTAAACACAAACCCAAACCTTTGTCCATCTACAATCAATCACTTTATCCGATCATCCATTTAAAAAAAAATTCTATAAATGTCGTGCAACATCTACAGTCTAGATTTGACGTCAAGATAAACTCATACTCACCAACTGTTCCGAGACATTCAGAAGACTTCTTAAAAAAAAAAGGATACCTCATGGGCACCACTGATGTTTTTCATTTTTATTGCCATGAAGTGCTGAAAAAACAATGCTGCAGATAGAGTGGTGGAGGTAATAGCGTGGAACTGCTCACCTTAGGGGGTTGTGATCAGTCACAACCACTATGAGTGCATAGAAACCCTCGTGGAGGATCAAAGGAGAAGATGGAGGAAAGGGTTAACAACCTGTGCTGCCATGAAGAATCCAAACTTGTGAAGTTGATATCACGCATGGACGTGGGGAAGGTTCGGCGTGGGGCAAAACACATAACACACAGGGGTTTTACCACGACAATGAAGAGGTACACCGGGGGGCACATTAACAACGGTGAGCCTTAGTGCTAGTGAGAGGTAAGATGGATACCTCCTCCACTTACCTGTAACTGTACCGTGCACTCCTAGTCAGTCCCTATACAGGTTCTTCACCTGTTGCCGAGCAGGAACCTGAAGCCCTGGATGACCCTACAATAGTCCTGGCTAGTAAGTGGAGACATAAGGATCACTAATCTTACCGCTGCACTAAAACAACATACCAGGGAAGGAAGACAAATAGAGGAATTCAATCAACAAAGGATAAACTTCAACGTCTTAGCTGCAGTTAAGCACCAGGGCTGCAGTCTACACCACAACAGACAGAAAGGGTTCCAACAACTCCTTCCACCTCTAGGCCAAGTCTCAGACTGAGGATTCAGTATGATCGGCACTCTCTACCAGAAGAAGAGGGTATATATAGGGACCGGGAGTGGTCCCAAACCAGATACACCTGAGGAGAGGTAATGAGTATGCTGCTGGCAAGGAGAAACTGACATTAACCCATTACATGCCAAAAGAAAGGAAACCACATTTACTATTGAGAGCCTTGCATGGAAATAGCTCTCTAACCCTGAATCTGTCACTAGTCTCTTAATGCAGAGAGACAACCATGACAGTTGACCAGTGATTTTGTTCAATGCGCTCTCTGAAATGTGTTGTATAAAATCACTGGTCAACTTCACAAGTCATTTGGATTCTTTCACGGCAGCGTGGGTTGTTAACCCTTTCCTCCATATTGTCGTTTGATTTTTATTGCCTTGACATCAAGCAAATATGACGCACCCATGGGGTCTAGGGGGGGTTATTCGTCAACGGGCCGGTGTAGGTTTGGGATGTCACAGCGGCCTGGCCCGGTTCCGTGACCCTGGCGGTGTCAATAAATATGGGAACGGGGATGATGGGAGTAGCTGTTCGTGACGCCACCTGTGATGTGCGGCTATAATGGGAGCTGCCTCTGCGGGATTTCTGCTCTCCGGGGCAGATGGTAATGCAGTTCGGATGGTACAGCTCTCCACAGGCAGAGCTCAGGCCCCAGGGAGGATGTTGGGAGTAGTAGTAGTCGCCTATGGCTCAGAGGCACGATGATGAGACCGCTGGCAATGATAGGATGACACAGAGAGTGCAGTTCAAGTTCTTTACTCACTGATGTCACACCACCTTTGGAGTGCCGTGTTCAGCTGTGATGGGCTTCAGCTGATCCCAAACAGTTCGAAGGTCAAGGCCGGTGGTTCTTACTGTGTGTCCTTTCTGGTGGTCTTCCCTCAACCCCAGCTCCTGGGCTGTGGAATGGGTCACGGGTGCCTGCTGCACTCCCTGCAAACCCTGGGTTCCCCCTTCTTCCTAAGAACCCGAGTTGAGCCTCCAGCTCCTGATCCCGGGCCCCTTTCTGTGCTGTGTCTTGCAACGTCTCCTCCTGAGTCTGATCTGGAGCTAACTAACTGCGTTCTATGTGAGATGGCTCCTAAATTCCCCTGTAGGTGCCCTGCCTCCCGGGTTACTGAACTAGTGTAGAAGAGGTCCCATATTTCATGATGGCCACCCCTGGCTCCTTCCCTGGCCTAGTCCCAGTGACAGAACTCCCGTGTTATGAGTTAGATGTGTTGTGGTGGTTTACCAGCGACAACCTCCTAGGTATCCAAGATGAATACTGCACCTCGGGTAAGGTGCAGTACCCTGTAGCACCTGAAGCCGCAGGGGTGGCACATATAAATGGGTGGGGGTTTATGGTGGTGAATACTTGGGACCTGATAGGCATAGGACATGGCTATACAAATAGAAGATCACCACTGGTCTACTGTTCTTCACAATCCCCCCACCATTGCAGAAAAGAATTTAGAAAAGATGGCAAGTATGGGATAACTCAGAGGAAAGAATATCTTGAACATCAGAATCTTCGCAAATACTTGATATGTAAATACAAAAGTTACAATCTCCGTTAGTCTTTCATATGATCATCCTCATAAACATCTTCCAGAATTCCTCATGTAAATTAGCCTCGCCATTAAATATTTACTTCTGCCTGTATATTTTAATAGGACTCTGACGATCAGCTCCTCTCTAGTATTTTTCATGAACGTTGAATGATCCCGAGACAAATGATAAATTATGTGTATTTACTTTTTCCTGTCATCTTATACCAACAAAAAAAATAAAACAAAAGAAGTAATTTTGTGTAATCATCGTCATACAGGGATAAAGTATGATATATGACCAGATAAATTATGCAGAGATTACGACATGGGTCAGCTTGTTTAGAGACGTGACCTCAATGATGATACAATTATATTGGAGAAATTGCCTTTCACTGGATAATGTAGTCACCACCAGGTTTGTAATGTAGTCTATTGACTTGATTAGAAAATATGTCTGGAAATAGAATTTATTTTGATCACTTGTAGCTTTCAGCTTGGGTTTGAGTTGTCCCAACTACATCACGTTTGTAGGCATCATAGTCACAGTGAAGAAAGAACATTGATTGCTCCTGTGACGCCCTGGCCGGGCCAGGTAGTCACAAATAGGCCCCTGCACAACACCTTCCCTCACAGGTAACAGCAGCCGACCATTAAACCCTTGTCACCCCCCCTTAGGGCCAGACAGACACACCAGTGGGCGTGACCAGGCAGTTGGTGCACACCCACCCATGGGTCTAGACAGCCCAGGGTGGGAAAACAAAGAGTGGAGTCTGAAGTTCAAGTTGGAGAGGAGTGTGGGCTGGAGCTGTGTGCAGCTACAGCAGAGGCGAAAACCCCAAATTGAACGGTGCCAGGGTAGGTGCCAGGGTAGGAGCCCTGGTGCCATTGGCTAGGAGGCAGACGACGGTCTCCATCTGCAGGAGCCGGGAAGACGGCTCAGTGGAACCGAGGTGGACCGGAGCACTGGACCTGGCTTCACGGTCCGAGTATTCCCCCTCCACCTCCCCGTGTGCTCCGTGCAGTCTCCAGTCAAGGAAACCACCTATGCCAAAACATGGTATCCATCCACAGACAGCTGTTTCGGGTTATTTGCCCCTCATCAGTGTGAAGTCTTCTACTAGGCATTGCTCCCACTAGCCAGGTTCCTAATCACACTGATGAGGGGCAAATACCCCAAAACAGCTGTCTGTGGATGGATACCATGTTTTAGCATAGGTGGTTTCCTTGACTGGAGACTGCCCTTCTCGTGGTTTTTCCTTCCCGGTGAAAGACCTGGCTAGTCACCTGTCAGCGTTGAGAAACATGTGATGGTGTCTCTGCGGCTTCCTTGTTTTGCATATTTTCCAGGGGGCATTGCTCTAGAATCACTGCGTTGAGAAAACACGTAATGGTGCTCCGCGGTGCTGGATGTTGATCTCCCTAAGGTCAACCATCCTTACCTATATAGTCTTCTACTAGGCATTTCTCCCACTAGCCAGTTTCCTACTCCACACTGATGAGGGGCAAATACCCCAAAACAACTGTCTGTGGATGGATACCATGTTTTGGCATAGGTGGTTTCCTTGACTGGAGACTGCCCTTCCCGTGGTTTTTCCTTCCCGGTGAAAGACCTGGCTAGTTACCTGCCAGCGTTGAGAAACATGTGATGGTGTCTCCGCAGCTTCCTTGTTTTGCATATTTCCCAGGGGGCATTGCGCTAGAATCACTGCGTTGAGAAAACATGTCATGGTGCTCCGCGGTTCTGGATGTTGATCTCCCTAAGGTCAATCATCCTTACCTATATAGTCTTCCGCCCCACCACCGTGCGGAGCTGCCTCCCCACCACCGTGCAGAGCTGCCGCCTCACCACCGTGCGGAGCTGCCGCCCAACCTACACCCCACCTACTGTCTCCTCCCCAAAATCCTTTAGAATGTAAGCCCACAAGGGCAGGGCCCTCTTCCCTCTGTACTAGTCTGTCTATTGAAACTTGTATATGTATTCTGTATGTAACCCCCTTCTCATGTACAGCACCATGGAATCAATGGTGCTCTATAAATAAATAATAATAATAATAATAGGCATTGCTCCCACTAGCCAGTTTCCTACTCCACACTGATGAGGGGCAAATACTCCGAAACAGCTGTCTGTGGATGGATACCATGTTTTGGCATAGCTGGCTTCCTTGACTGGAGACTGCCCATCCCGTGGTTTTTCCTTCCCAGTGAAAGACCTGGCTAGTTACCTGCCAGCGTTGAGAAACATGGGATGATGTCTCCACGGCTTCCTTGTTTTGCATATTTCCCAGGGGGCATTGCTCTAGAATCACTGCGTTGAGAAAACATGTGATGGTGCTCCGCGGTGCTGGTTGTTGATCTCCCTAAGGTCAACCATCCTTACCTATATAGTCTTCTACTAGGCATTGCTCCCACTAGCCAGTTTCCTACTCCACACTGATGAGGGGCAAATACCCCAAAACAGCTGTCTGTGGATGGATACCATGTTTTGGCATAGGTGGTTTCCATGACTGGAGACTGCCCTTCCCGTGGTTTTTCCTTCCTGGTGAAAGACGTGGCTAGTTACCTGCCAGCGTTGAGAAACATTTGATGGTGTCTCCGTGGCTTCCTTGTTTTGCACCTACCACCGGCCTCTGCTACTGCAATTATCCACACTACGATACGATACGATATGATTACACACCTCCTTGACTTCAGTGCAGAGGAATTAGTTCCACCAGTAGATCCACTAGCCCCTTGCTCACCCTGTGAACATTACACACCTCGTTGACTTCAGTGGAGAGGAATTAGTTCCACCGGTTGATCCACTAGCCCCTTGCTCGCCCTGCGAACATTACAAACCTCCTAGATTTCAGTGGAGAGGACTTAGTGCCACCAGTGGATCTACTAGCCCCTTGCTCGCCCTGCGAACATTACACACTTCCTTGACTTCAGTGGAGAGGAATTAGTTCCACTAGTGGATCCACTAGTCCGTTGCTCACCCTGTGAAGATTACACACCTCCTTGACTTCAGTGGAGAGGACTTGGTGCCACTGTACCGCCCCGGGGCTCAGCCGGATGCCGAGCCGCTCGGATCCGGGCTCGTCGGTGGGTGGCTCGAGCTCCTCCTGGACCCGTGGACGGTGTTGTGCAACCTGGTGTTGTCCCCTCGGTGGGCAGGGGGTGATGGTCCCGGGGCCCGGTGGTTGTGAGGTGCGGGTGGGATGGTGCGGTGCGATGCGCTGCCCGAGGGCACTGTTGTACTCACTATTATAAATACACCGAAGTCTCTGGTAAACCAAAAGGTCGGTGCCCGCAGCCGGCTGCGCTTTGCCCCTTTCTCAGGTTGGTGGTCCCCGGCTTTCTCCTGCATTCCTGTAGTAGAATGCTGACTTCCTTTGCTTCAGCGACGGGAGTCCGCTCCTCGGCTAGTGGATGTCAGGGAGCCCGTTTGCCCGCAGACGCTGGCCCGTGGGATCTCTATGCTTGGGCGGTGGCTCTCTATCCCCCTTGTTGGGCTGTTGCCTTCAGTCGGGACTTGGGTGGGAAAGAATCTAAAGCCAGACCCCACTCAGTGAATTCGACTCGGTGTAGTGGCTTCTGGGCCTCGTACTGGGTCTGAGTACCCCTCCTGGTGCTCCGGTTTCCATTCGGTTCGCCGGTTTGGTACCGGCCGACCACTACCCTGTCCCGGTCCCTGACGGTTCCACCGGCTGTCTTCCCGGCTCCTGCAGGCGGCAACCACCGTCTGCCTCCTGGCCACAGGGTATCCGGGCTCCTACCCAGATCCCTGACAGACGTTACTCCTTTCTACTCCACTTCACCTCCTATCCTTTTCACTTCCCTAACGGGTCTCTCTGTTTTCCCGCCTCAGGCTATCCGAACTCCTCGGTGGGCATGGCCAACTGCCTGGCTCCGCCCTCAGGTGTGAATGTCAAGACCTGAGAGGGTTGGCTCAGGGTTTTAAGGTTGGCTGCTGATACCTTTTTAGGGGCTGGTGTTTGTGCAGAGGGCCTACCTGTGACTACCTGGCTAGTCCAGGGCGTCACACCACCAGTGAAACCATGAGCCCCTTTCTCGCTCTGGGAGCATTACACACCTTCTAGACTTCAGTTGAGATGACTTAGTGCCACCAGTGGATCCACTAGTCCCTTGCTCGCACTGCGAACATTACACATTTTCTTGACTTCAGTGGAGAGGACTTAGTCCCACCACTTCTCCTACGTGTGGCTGCTATATGTGATGTGGTGCAGGTTAGAGATGAGATCGGATCCCGCACTTTTTTATTAGCGAACCTTAATCCAAGAATAGCCTCAATTGACTTATAAATCATAAAACAATTATGTCCATGTAAGAGTATTTAGCAGAAAACCCAAAGTTAGCTAAAACAAGCCCTCTCTTTTTCACATTTGTCCAGACTTCACCACTTAGAGAAATTGTTAAAATTCCAAATTTTTAGCAAAAGAATTTATAAATTGTTTATTATACTGACTTGTCCTCGGCAAAACCCTGACTAATAAAGGCAAAGTAGTCAATAAAACGCCACTAGTTTATAACTGCTGTAGACAAACTGACCATGGAACGAGCTGGACGTTCTACCAAAAACAACAGATCTGCAGTGGTACGAAGCCATTAGAACAGACAAAGAAGTGAGGGGTCAAATAGCTTTTACCATTCTTTGCATTCATTTTGATATCCCATAATAGCGGTGCGGTAAAAAAGAGCCGTGGTTAGAATCAGGCAGGCATGTTTAATTAGTGCTTACCTTGCATTTCTGGTCTGCTGCACCAACTCAACATTATATTAAAATAGTCCACGTATGTAATTTAGAGCTGGTTGGGCTCCATTCTCTAAAAGCAGAAAATAATATGAAATTAGCAGTCTAAGAAAAAAAAGAATATGTGGAGGATGTCCATATTTTTTTTTCTTTTTGCACACTTTCTTTTGCATTCCTTAGTCTTTGGGCTATTGTACATTGAAATGGAATACATATAGGAATAGAGTATGTAATATACAACTATTGATCAACCTTTGCAAAGTTATAAACTTTTATAATAAACTGCATTAGCTTATATTGCCTCCTTCATTCCAAAGCACTGCGCTGCACTGTTATTTTAAATGCCCAGTTCAAGCTCCTTTACAAGCTCCATTTAACTGCTCCTCAGCGAGATCCATAAACTACATTCAAGAAATCTGTGTACAGGACTTTTCCTCTATGAGTTCCCACCCTTGTACTGAGAGAGAGAAGGTCCCATACACAGATTGTTTGATTGTAGTGTACGGATCTTGCCGAGTAGCAGATGTAAGGAGCTTCTAAAGGACCTTGAACTGGGCAATAAAACAGCAGTATGACAGAGTGAGACAAAATAAAATAATAACGTATAATTCAGGAATGCCTATTTTGCAAAGGCTGATCAATAGTTATATAAAAGAAAGTTTAGTTACTCTTTAAGATAAAATGTTTAATAAATTCGACACCACTTCCCATTTTAACTGCTCCTCAGTGAAATTTGTACACTACATTCAAGCAACCTGTGCACAGGACTTTTCCTTTCTGAGTTCCCGCCCTTGTACTGAGAGAGGGAAAGTCCCTTACACAGATTTTACGGGACAGCAGCAGTTGAAATGACCTTCTAAAAGTGGTTGAACTGGAGATGAAAACAGTGCTTCGGAGAGGAGACAGTTGAGGACCTGTGAGGCATCAATTTCTCAAACTAAAGACTCCAATGTACTTGTCTTGTTGCTCAGTTGTGCAGCGCGGCCTCCCACTTCTCTTTCTACTTTGGTTAGAGCCTGTTTGTGCTCTCCTCTGAAGGGAGTAGTACACACTGTTGTAGAAAATCCTCAGTTTCATGGCAATTTCTTGCATGGAATATCCTTCATTTCTAAGAACAAGAATAGACTGTCGAGTTTCACATAAAAGTTCTCTTTTTCTGGCCATTTTGAGAGTTTAATAGAACTAACAAATGTAATGCTCCAGATTCTCAACTAGCTCAAAGGAAGGTCAGTTTTATAGCTTCTCTAATGAGCAAAACTGTTTTCAGCTGTGCTAACATACTTGCACAAGAGTTTTCAAGGGATTTCTAAACATCAATTA
Source organism: Anomaloglossus baeobatrachus (assembly GCF_048569485.1). Classification (NCBI taxonomy): domain Eukaryota; kingdom Metazoa; phylum Chordata; class Amphibia; order Anura; family Aromobatidae; genus Anomaloglossus; species Anomaloglossus baeobatrachus. Next base: position 176,107,948 of record NC_134362.1, on the reverse strand, counting down.
GCCTTGTAACACAGTTAGCAAACACAATGCACCATTAGAACACTGGAGTGGTGGTTGTTGGAAATGGTCCTCTATACACCTATGTAGATATTAGATTAAAACCAGACGTTTGAAGCTAGAATAGTCATTTACCACATTAACAATGTATAGAGTGTATTTCTGTTTAATTTAATGTTAGATTTATTAAAAAAATGTGCTTTTCTTTCAAAAACAAGGAAATATCTAAGTGACCCTAAACTTTTGAACTGTAGTGTATATAAAAGAAAGTTTAGCTACTCCGAGCAGCAGCTGAAAGGAGCTTCTAAAGGAGCTTGAACTGGGCATTAAAACAGCAGTGCTACTCCAGTCACTGACTAAGTAAGTAATGCCGATCTTTTTGATTAATGGTGAACGCGGGTGGATATGTGACGCCCTGGCCTATCAGGTCGTCACAAGGGTGCCATGCAATCTGCCCTTCTGCATGGTACCCGCTCCTCCTTGGTTATGGGTCCTGTCACTTTGGTGTTGCTACCAATAGGTGTACACAAATCCTGAGAAACACTCTGCACCACACCCACCAAACACCTATTGGGCAGCCTGAGGGGAATAGGGCCAGCCAGATGGAGGGCTGGCAGAAGGAGGGCAGAAGTGTCAGTGCAGTTGAAGTTGGAGTTGTGGAGAGGAGAGGAGAGAGACAGCGGTGATAAGACAGCTCACGCTGTGGAGCTGGGCTCCTGTACCCGTCCCAGGTGCCAGACGTTGGCCTGGCCAGAAGGAGCTGGAACCCCGGTCGCAGGGGGTAATGACAGGGAGCACAGTGCTGCTACAGAGAGCAGGCTGGCTGCCTTGTGCTACAACCGGGCAGGAACCAGGGCACGACGGGGTACGCGGACCCTAGGCTAGGAAGAAGCTTCACGCAGCCCAGTAATTCACCCAACGGGAACGGAATCTCCAGGAACCATTCCCCACCCGCTCCAGAATCAGGGTACTAGCGCAACGAAGGGGATAGGACTTCCCACAACCGTCCAGAAAATCCCAAGCGTGAACCCTGGGAGCAAGCTCACCCTGATAGCCACGCAGGTGAGCGGGTCCTGAAACGCTTCAAGTGTAAGGGATCCACACGTAGGACACACAGTGCCAAGGAACAAGGCTTCAGGTCAACTGGCAACACCAAAAGGGCACGGACCCAGCGTGCTCGTCCAAGGATTACAGAGTGCTCAAGATTTTGGTTTACCTGGCGTCAGCGTCAGTGACTTTGGACTGTGTGAGTACACGTTATCCCCCTTGCACCTGACGGGTTCCCCACGCCATTCATCACCAGACCCTGGGACACCACTCCCCTGCCCACGGAGAAGTTAACAACTTAAGCTGCCACACCCCAGCGTCCCCGGGCTCCCCAAACCAGCAGCGGTGGTCCCTTACGTTACCACACACCATGGGTGGCATCACGAACATTATCCCAAAACCACAAACTATCCTCCCTTTTATTTCCGAGGGTGTGGCGCAACACCGCCTCAGATCCGGAGACCCCTCGAGCCACTGCGGATCCGGGTTCGAGCAGCCCGTCGGCTGTCGCGGGGGCGGCACAAATATATCATTGGTGCAACCCCAGGGACCCAAGAGGTAAGGGGGGTATTTCTATTCCAAAACAGGTGGCATTGTAAAATTTGATGGACTGAAAATGGCCCATATACTGTTCTTACCAAGAGGCTCTTTTCTGTGTCCGCCAGTGGGTTGGCAGTACCAATCCCTGTCACACCCCTGCTCCTTTCCAGCTCCACGGAACTGCTTCAAACTAGCATAAAGATGGCAAAAGTCACAGTTGTGCCCCAAAAATTTACTTTTTAAAACTTTTATGCCAATGTTCTGGTATAAAAGCCTTGATAAATCGGCTCCTTAGTGTGAAAAGACCAATCCCTTATACACCCCTACCCCACCGAGACCAGAAGAAGGGATAACTATTCGATCTGTGACAATTAGTCGCCCCCGAGCTCCTGGAAGAAGCACTGCAAGTGCGAAACGTGCGTCGGGTGTGTGGGATGCCATTACGCTTTGTCTACCGACCTCTTTATCGGTATACCATATGCGACCATGGGACATTTAATGTCTATCTATTTATCTAATGTTTAAATATTCCCAATATTTGATTGTGTTATTTGGTGTTTATGCCCCCGAGCTATCAGTTAAATTAGTCAAGGTGTTCTCATGTCACATCCCCTGTATTTAGATAAGGTAACAAATAATAACTTTTCGTATACTCCGTAAGAAAATAATGTTGGACTTTTTGCAGCAGATTTCTCATTTGCATGTAAACGAATATTGCTTGTCATTAATCCAAAGCTGGCACATCATGAATTAAATCTTTGCTTCCTTCCTGCGCGCAATTTATCCTATGCATCTACAAGCACACATCGCCCAGAGCTGTATTCACCACATTAAAAGAGCCAAACACCAGACAATGATTTATTCACAGAGCGTCTGTCCCATCAGTTTCCCTACAAAGAAAACTAACAACGTAAACATCAGAGTTTTATGGTTTTACTAGAAAACTCACATCGTGAAAAATGAATAAGATTCCGATACAGTCATTTTCCAACTGATCTTTATAGGTTATACAGATGCAGAAGCTCCTCAGGGGCAAAAGAAGGTTTTAAGGGGATTTACCCAGTACTTACGTGTCCGTGGTAGAGTTGGCAAATATCTCACCATCCCCTAAAAATAGTTCTCCAACTTTCCATATGTACTACAAGACTTCCAACTATATAATATATTCTGTGTTCAATCGATAGATAACACCATTAGAATACGTATGTGTCACGGGGTATTTAATGACAGGACAGGGGTCCCTATGCTGGCCCTCAGACTCGAGACCCTGTGCTGTCCCTTATCTCGGAGGTAGACTTGATGGTAGCCAGGTCTGAGCCCCCAGCGTGACCCTGACTCCTGTCCGAGACCTGATCTTACTCCCCCTCTCCCACATCCTCAGGGTAGCACAATACCAAAACCCCACAAAAATGACATGGACAAGGGAGAATGGAATCTCGTACACACTGCATTGAAACACAAATAGAGACAATATGTGTATAGGGGAATACACAAAAGGGAAAGAAATAACCACACTAAAGGGGAACGTCCACACCACGTCAACACAGATCACCATAGCAGGTTCACCAAAATGACCGGTATCGCTGGAGCTATACTAAAGCTATCATCAGCACATACTGGATGAAAAACGTGCCTTAAATAAGAAAGAGGCAGCTGCACGTGGTAATTGACAACCTAAGCTCCTAGTTTCTGCAAGAATTAACTCCTGCAGGGCTGAAGACCAGTGAACCTGAATCAGCCAACGCCCAGCTCTGGCTGAACAATTCAGAAGCCCCAGGTTGCTTGTCAGACTTTGCAGTGTGAACAGAGCCTGACGCCGCCATGCTACCAAGTGTGTGCAGAGCCAAACATCACATGACAGTATGTTAATCATGGGTGTCTGAATGAGGCCTTAGGGCCGTTTCACACATCCGGTAGTTCGCCGGATTGCCGGATCCGGCACACTCCAGTACAATGTAATACAGTACAATGGCATCACGACAACCTCAGGTCACATGCTGTCATGTGACCGGAGCATGTGACCGGAGCTTGCTGCAATGCCATTGTACAGTATTAACACTGTACTGGAGTGTGCTGAATCCGTCAATCCGGTGAAATGCCGGATGTGTGAAACGGCCCTTGGAGGAAGGAGACTCATTGGCCTCACAATGGATTCCTGTCCAAAATCAAGACGTGTCATTTTCATTAATTTTCACCATCATTCTGTTTGATCATGCATGTTAAACAGTCAAGCAATAAGATCTCACTAACATGCTTACCCAATAAAAAAATAACATTAATGAAATTTTAAAGGGTTTGCTCACTCTTCATTTTTAAAGAGGTTTTCCACTACTAGGACAAACCCTTCTCATTCACCCTGATCGTCCCTATTAAGATAAAAAAAATTATACTCACCTCCAGTGTTATTTCAGCATCCACATTAGCAGGGCTGCCGTGAGGTTGTGATGTCATCCAATCCCCGCCTTTGTAGATATGCGTAATCAACAGGAAGTGAGCGGCAGCTGCAGCTCTTACTTCCTGTTGATTACTCATACGTCTGAAGGCGGGGAGAGAAAAGCCACCAGTTTTTGGAAGCGAGGTTTGCATGACGTCACAGCCTCACATAAGCGCCAGAAATATGAGCACCGACAGGGTGCCAGCACGGGGGGTAAGTATAAGTTTATTTATCTTAATGGGGCCAAACATGGGGCATGAGAAGGAGTTTTTCAAGTAGTGAACAACCCCAGTTCTAACTTTCCGTTGATTACTCATACATCCAAAGACAGGGAGAGAGAAGCCGCCGGTTATTGGGAGCCGGGCTCACATGATGTCACAGCCTCACATGAGCCCCGGGAATGCGGGTGTTGATACGGGGGGTGAGTATAAGCTTTTTTATTTCAATGGGGCCAAACATGGGGAATGAGAGGGGGTTTTCAAAGGAGTGTATAACCCCTTTAAAGATTAGTAATATCAAATTAATCAATGATATATTTCCAAAAATCACATAGTTAAAGGCGATGTCCACTGTCCTGAAATTGGTCGCAAACTTTGTAAATTATCTGTTACAACAGACTAGGCAGGTATTCACTTGCCTTGGGTCTAACCATGGCTCTCCACTGCTGCTCAAGCCTCAGTCTTTGGTTGTAGCTATAATAGGTGTGGGGGTTGCAATCGCAGGGCTTTGGAGCCTAAGGTAGGTCCAAAAGGTCCGTTTGGCCTTTATGAACAGACTATTACTATAAAAACCCCATAATAGTTGGGAGCTCTGTTGGGGAGTTTGCATTGGGGCGTACAAGCGTCAAGTTACACCACTGGATGTTGCGGTAACATCATATCAACAACATGTGTTAGCACTGCGGATAACCAATGAGCTCAATGGCTGTGCCGAGATTGATGCTCAGTATAAGTGCTGCTGAGTAAGATGTCACAGCTACAGCCAAAACACTGAGACCGGAGCAGCAGCAGGGAGTCCAGACTGTACCCAGAGAGGGTGAGTACCTGCTGAGTTTGTAATTTTAGCTATTTAAATAAGTGTGCCACTTTCCTGAAAGTGAAAAACCTGTCACGGGTGTATCACAGGTGACAGACAATTCTGTGGTGTTCGGCTATAGAAGGTCACAGTGTTTGACTGCACAAACGGCTCCCTTACTGTTTCTCATCCTTGCTTGGTTTTCATCCATTTCACTTTAGGACGCTGGGGCATTGTTCAGCTTGTCAGCTGCTGTTCATCAGTACTTTCCTTGTCTATATATACCTTCACTTCCTATTACTCGGTGCTGGTGATATTTAATAAATCTTTATCAAGTCCTCAGTGCAAGCAGGCGACGTGCATACATCAGGAGAATCTTGGTGGTTGTTGCAGCTTCTCTCCCAGAGACAACTAGAGATAAGATATTTGTGGTTTTCCCTTGTTTGTTTGTTATCCCTGTGTGTCTTTTAGTGCCTAGTGGGGATCATAAAGAGATTATCTGTTGTGAATACATTTTCCAGTTTGGGGCTCCCTCTTGTGGTCAGTGCTGGCGGTGCAGTTGACTTGTGGAATGGAAGCCACACACCTGTGGAGGACTGGCAATCAGGCCTTTCAGATTGAGACTAACTGAGTAGTTTTCTCCTGTTACTTGCCGGTGCTCAATTGATTTCCTGTGTGTTACGGACATTCTGAAACCAGCCCTGCTCTCTACCAGAACTCCTCTCAAGATAAGTTGGTTTTTGTACCTCTGCTTATTGTTTCCACTTTCTTGTTGTTTTTTCTATTTTGATTCTATTGCTTGATTTGTGTTTTGCCTGTGTGGAGTTCCTGGTGGAATTGGATCATTCCCTGCTGGGAGTGTCTGTATATTTAGCTCCATGATTCTGCAATGTATTGTGTTTTGTCATGCTTGGTAATTCAGTCCCTCATCTATATTAGTGTTTTTGGATGCCAGTAATATCAAAGTACTGATATAGTGGGCGAGAGGCCGTGTGGTCTCAGGGTTTTTCCATGTCAGGCGTGCTAAGATTGTTTAGGGTTTTTACGGCTGCACACAGTGCTCTTTCCTATCCTATAAAGATAGTTTGGGCCTCATCTTTGCTAAATCTGTTTTCTAGCTTTGTATTGTGTTTTCCTATATCACCGTAGTCTACATATAAGGGGCTATTTATATCTTTGGGGATTGCTGCAAGGCAGATTAGCTTTTCTTATATTTCTATCTGTAAGAATATTTAGTTCTCTGGCTGTGTCGAGACAACTAGGTCATCGTAGGCTCGTCCCACGGCTACTTCTAGTTGTGTGTCAGGATTAGGTCTGCAGTCTGTTAAGGTTCCAGCCACTATGGTTACTTTTTGGGTTTCCGCATTTTTTGATCCTCCTCGGTCCCTGAATCAGAACACTTACCCATCCGCTCCCTATCTAGGACCCAAATCATGGTCAGGTATTCGGCTTGGGCATAGACTAGCTGTGTGTTCATTTGTGATTAGTCAGGCAGGAGGTCATTTCTACTAGACTGCTGCTTACCTCTGGTATCACATGTTGTGGGAAGACCTATCACAGCTACTCCCTGCGATTTTAAGATGGTGGGGCCTGTTTTCCCATGCCGACAATAGCTTTTGCTACACCAGTCCATATGCTGTTGTATACCAGTCCTGCTGATGATTGTAGTGCTTTGTGCGTGGCGTTTTGGTGGAGTTCTCTCGTCTGGTTGCTACCTCCCTGTTCTCATTTCCCTCTTTATCACTTACTATCTAATACATCTGTGTGATTGTGCTGAGTGAACGAGTTTTGGTTTCCCGTTTGTCCATATCTCGGGGTTCTACCACTCCTGTTCTGCTCCTCCCCTGGGGTGAGGGAGAAGGTGTATTAGATCAGGGCTGTACAGAAGCAGGGCAAGGAAGGGGACCAGACATTGTCACCATCAGACATATCTCTGTGATCAGGGACAGCTAGGACCCCCCTAGTCTGAGGCCCAGTTTAGGAACCCCAGTTATCCCATCACACCCCGTAACAGGTAGGGTCAGTCCAAATGTTTTCCACCACATGTCTATGACCACAGGCTGGAAAGGCAGAAAACACTAATATCTAGAATGGCTGCCATCTTGAACTCATCAGGCACCACCTTTAAATCTAGCAATTGTTGTGGCACCAGTGGAAAAAATCAAGAACAACCACAAAACCAATGACCCCAATTTCATGCGAGCAAACAAATAATGAAAACATTGTGAAACCCCTGTGTCTCACCGTCTGGAGTTTAGAAAGTAGTCTGTACCCCTCCTCCACCCTTACTGTCTAGAGAAACCCCAAGTCGTCTTCATGTGGTTCTGTTTTGTAGCGAAGGAGGCTTCAGCCGCATCTTTCCGTCAGATTTCTCCCCATGGAACATACTTTGTTAATTGAATGTCATCAAAAGCATACTGCTGTAAATTAGAAAAGTGAGATTCGCCTTAACAGATGTTACACATTCTTCTCTTATGCTTATAGATCCTTTATAAACACAGCCATATGTCTATCATAATACGAGGACGGTGCTAAGGTCAGGAATTACATTGCCTCGAAATTATACACTGTGGCTGCCGCTCCCGGTTGGAAATGTGTTTTTGAACACCTGCCCGATCGTATTCCATCAAGGCTCAATGTAACTAATTCGTAACAAATTGTTTGATCGCTCAAAACCTCATAATATGATAATCGAAGATATCCGTGCTGGTAATAAAATGGAAGATGAGAGTATTCAATTCCCTACTAGACCTCGTCCTAAATCACCAGGATCATTTCCCCTTAATGTGTGGGTAAAGTGGCATGCAAATAGAAGAAAAAAGAAATACCGTAAGTGCTGCATGGGGCTCGGAAAGGATCAACAATGATGAAGCATATAGACAATGGGGGTGTCAAGCCCAGAGAACCGGACGAGGAGGGAGTGGTCCACTGGTCCAAGATACCGTTCACTGACCTCGAGGAGTGTACCTGTTACCAAGTCTTCACTACAGCCACAGGAGGTAGAAAAAGATACACACTCAGGTAGGTAACCGACCGGAGGCAGCCCTGGGGGATCCTGGTACCTCGGCAGCTGGAGCCACAGAATTGAGACACTAGATAGCAAACACACATTTTCCAACATGCTTCAGTTTCACAAACATGTTCAGATACATTCTCAGTTCCCACTGGCTTATTTCGAAACTTACTGGTCTTGAGTCCCTGCATAACCAAGCCTAACGCTACAGACTTATTTGTGATGGTCACCTTCCCTTACAGCGGCTCCTCGTCCATCTGCTCATAAAGGAGAGAGTCAGGGGTTCTGTAACCATGGCTACAATAGAGCATTGTGCTCCCAGAAGCTCCTGCATCAACACCTCTTCTTTTCGTATAGGAGGGTGTAAGGGATAGCCAGTACTGCCAGAGTAGAGCCTTGCGCTCTCAGATGCTTGGGAAGATAAATGCTGTTGAACACTGCGATGTATACACTGGAGGATTCTGTCCTCATGCTGGCCAGTGCTAGCGGGAGGATGTATTTTGTGGGCGGGGGTAGGTGCGCAATGTGCTTCCATCTTACAGAACAGGACCAGTTGCCTCCTTGTGCCACCATTACTGTTTGTGCCCACCATAGTCCCCAGGCCAGTCTGTGCCCCCCAGCATCCCCAGGTCTGTCTGTGCCCTACAGGGTCCCCAGGGCTGTCTGTGCCCCCAGTGTCCCCAAAGCTCCCGGTGCCCCCAGCGTCCCCCAGGTCTGTCTGTGCCTCCAACATCTGTCCCGGGCGGGGGGGTGCGCCGCTGCTCACGCTGCATGCTCGGGTCCGGCGCTGATGCTGCTACTACTGCTCGGTGGCTCGAGCGGTGGGCCGGATCCGGGGACTCGAGCGGCGCTCCTCGCCCGTGAGTGAAAGGGGGTAGTTTGGTTTGGGGATTTGGTCCATGACGCCACCCACGGTTTGTGGTGAGGTTGGAGCACCACCGCTGCTGGTGACGGGGATCCCGGGAGCGTTGTTAGGGAGCAGCTGAAATTTTTTCCCCCCTCCGTGGGTAGGGGGGTGGGTAGTCCCGGGGCCCGGTTGAGGTGACGGGGAAGCAGGGCTGGCAAGGTGCAGGGTCGCTTGGGCTGCGCAGCACTGTGCCGGTCGGCACGGTAGTACTCACTCAGCCACAAATGGAGCCACAGTCTCTGGTAAAACAAACGGCTGGATGGACGGGTCCCGCAGCCAGCTGCTGTGGTTTCTCCCGGATGGTTGGTGGTGGCTGCCTTTCCCTGCACCTTTTGTGTATCTTCGGTCCCGATGGTTTCCCACCGGTAACCCACTCCCCAGCGTTGATATGCGCCGGAGGAGCCCTTTTGCCCGCAGGCTCTGGCCCTGGGAACTCTAGCTGTGGCGGTAGCTGTATTTCCCTTGTGCTGTTTGGACAGTTGCCTTCAATCGGGTCTTGGCTGTTTGGAAACCCCTGGGGTTCCGGTCACTAACGGATTTGACCTGTTTAACGGCGACTCCAAGCCTGGTCGGGGTCCGCAGGCCCTGCCGGTTTGTGCTGGCTTCACTTTGCTCCCCGGTTCGGTACCGGCCGGCCACCGCCCGTCCCCGGTCCTACGGTTCCGCGTCGATCTGCCTCTCCTGCAGACGGCCACCACCGTCTGCCAACCTTGCTCTCGGTGCCCGGGCCACGTACCCGGACACAGTCAGTTTTCTCCTCTACTACCACTTCACTCCTCTCCCTTTCACTTCCCTAACTGCACTCTTTCTGACTTCCTTTTCCTGCCTCCAGGACTGTGAACTCCTCAGTGGGCAGGGCCAACCGCCTGGCTCCACCCCACCTGGTGTGGACATCAGCCCCTGGAGGGAGGCAACAAGGATTTGTGTCTGGCTGATGTGCCTATCTCGGGGTGGGGGGTGTTGTGTTGTAGTCCCTGTGACAACCTGGCTAATCCAGGGCGCCACATTCCCCCTTGGTTAAATGCAGACTGTCTGCGGGCTGCCCGTCCATCACCGGTTTTATTTTCTTTTTAACTGTAAAAGGTAGAAAAACATACGAAAAACATTCAACAAAGCATCTTCTTTTTATGGATCTTCCCATAATGGGAGGCACGGTACTTTAACGTTACAAACGGTAGACATATTTATTAAAACGGACGGCTTCCGCTCTCCCACCCAAACAACCTAGCCCTGATGCTGCCCCTAAGAAGTGGGCAGCACCCCTTGACCCCAGTCCAGATTCAGGCTGCCCGAGCGGGAACGGGTACGGTGTTTCGTACCCTACGGTCACTTCAGGGGACCCCACATCCAGGGGGACCCCTGACCCCCGGAGGACGGCCACCGGTCCAGGTGGTGGCCAGGCCCCAGCCTACTCTGCTGCGGGCCCTTCCTCCAATCTGCCTCTCCGGAGGCGGTAACGCAAACATGCCAACTTATTTACATTCCCACTAGTTTGTGGTTGCCCAGCGAGTTCTCAGGCATGTCCATAAGCAGTTCCTTATGCACGGTAACAAAGGGTCCCTACGGGGACAACTTGCCGGCAACAGCCGGGTTAATCCCTGTCAACAATCAGGTGACATCTTCGGTTGATTACTTTCATTCACTTATTTAACAGGTAACAGTACTGGTTGTCCCAACGGGGACAATGGTGCAACGGAGGGACCGCTGACTTTGGGGCGGCTACCACCACAGGGGGTCGGCTCACTCAGGGACCGGACGGTACATCGGATTCTCCTTCCATAGGCAGTGCAGTCCAGAACCACTGATCGCCGTTGGGAACGGTGGCGGGGGCAGCGTGCTCGGGACCCCCTCTTCCATCAGCGGCACTCTCTCTGGACCTCCTGCTGCGGTACTGGCCCCCGGCTCCCACGCAATCAAGGCTGGTTCAGGAGCTTGGGTGGCCTGATCGCGACGTGGCACAGCCGTAGCAGCCCCTTGCTCGCGGGCCCACACCACGGCAACCATTCTGCACATCTCCCCCTTCCAATCCAGCAGCTGCTGCAAGCTCTGCGCCCTCACCTTCAAGCAGAACCGGCCCAGCTCCCACTCCAACCAAGCAGCAGTCCCGGCGGGGAGCTCACCCGGGCCGCAATCTTCAAAGGCTACTCCTCCTCGGTTCCCCCAGAGCTTAGACGCTCTGGTGGCGGGCACTCCTGCGCTCCAGCCCGACGACGCCGCCATCTCTCCATCCGCGTCTCCCTTGGTCTTTTCTCAGCACCTCCTCTTCAGGGGCGGAGCTTCGGCTTTCGCGCCTCCACTGCTCGAGAAGACGCTCGAGCGGGAAAATCTTCGCGCCCAAGATGGCGGCTTCTGAAATTTTTCGTCCGGACACCGCCAGCGGGACACAAGGCGCACCTCTACCAGCTGGTAGAACGGTAAAATCCTGTTCGTGACGCCAAGTTGTCGCGGGTGGGGGGGTGCGCCGCTGCTCACGCTGCATGCTCGGGTCCGGTGCTGCTGCTGCTACTACTGCTCGGTGGCTCGAGCGGTGGGCCGGATCCGGGGACTCGAGCGGCGCTCCTCACCCGTGAGTGAAAGGGGGTAGTTTGGTTTGGGGATTTGGTCCGTGACGCCACCCACGGTTTGTGGTGAGGTTGGGGCACCACCGCTGCTGGTGACGGGAATCCCGGCAGCGTTGTTAGGGAGCAGCTGAGATGTTTTCCACCCTCCGTGGGTAGGGGTGGGTGGTCCCGGGGCCCGGTTGAGGTGACGGGGAAGCAGGGCTGGCAAGGTGCAGGGTCGCTTGGGCTGCGCAGCGCTGTGCCGGTCGGCACAGTAGTACTCACTCAGCCATAAATGGAGCCACAGTCTCTGGTAAAACAAACGGCTGGATGGACGGGTCCCGCAGCCGGCTGCTGTGGTTTCTCCCGGATGGTTGGTGGTGGCTGCCTTTCCCTGCACCTTTTGTGTATCTTCGGTCCCGATGGCTTCCCACTGGTAACACGTTCCCCAGCATGGATATGCGCCGGAAGAGCCCTTTTGCCCGCAGGCTCTGGCCCTGGGAACTCTAGCTGTGGCGATAGCTGTATTTCCCTTGTGTTGTTTGGACTGTTGCCTTCAATCGGGTCTTGGCTGTTTGGAAACCCCTGGGGTTCCAGTCACTAATGGATTTGACCTGTTTAACGGCGACTCCAAGCCTGGTCGGGGTCCGCAGGCCCTGCTGGTTTGTGCTGGCTTCACTTCACTCCCCGGTTCGGTACCGGCGGGCCACCGCCCGTTCCCGGTCCTACGGTTCCGCGTCGATCTGCCTCTCCTGCAGACGGCCACCACCGTCTGCCAACCTTGCTCTCGGTGCCCGGGCCACGTACCCGGACACAGTCAGTTTTCTCCTCTACTACCACTTCACTCCTCTCCCTTTCACTTCCCTAACTGCACTCTTTCTGACTTCCTTTTCCCGCCTCCAGGACTGTGAACTCCTCAGTGGGCGGGGCCAACCGCCTGGCTCCACCCCACCTGATGTGGACATCAGCCCCTGGAGGGAGGCAACAAGGATTTGTGTCTGGCTGATGTGCCTATCTCGGGGTGGGGGTGTTGTGTTGTAGTCCCTGTGACGACCTGGCTAGTCCAGGGCGCCACACATCCCCAGGTCTGTCTGTGCCCCAAAGCACCACCAGTACTATTTGTGCACACCAGTATCCCCAGGGCTGTCTGTGCCCCCCAGTGCCACCAGTACTGTCTGTTCTTCCCAGCATTCACAGGTCTGTCTGTACACCCAATGTCCCCAGGTCTGTCTGTGCCCCCCAGTGCCCCCAGGGATTTCTATGCCCTCCAGTGCCACCAGTAATGTCTGTTCCTCCCAGCATTCACAGGTCTGTCTGTGCACCCAATGTCCCCAGGTCTGGCTGTACCCCCCAGTGCCCCCAATTCTGTCTGTTGCCTTCAGTGTCCCCAGGGCTGGCTGTGCCCTCCTGCGTCCTTAGGTCTGTCTGTACTCCCCAGGTCTGACTGTCTCCCAGTAACCCCAGGACTGTCTGTGCCCCAGCATCCCCAGGGCTGTCTGTGCCCCCCTGCATCCCCAGGGCTGTCTATGCCCCCCTGTGTCCCCAGGGATGTCTGTGCCCCCCAGTGTATCCAACGCTGCCTGTGCCCCCAGCATCCCCAGGGCTGTCTGTGCCCTCCAGCGATGTATTTACCCCCAGCAATCTATATACCCCCAGCGATGATTGTGTCCGTGTCCCCAGTGATGTCTATACCCCACAGCCATATCAATGCCCCTCAGCTTCCCTAGTCATGTATGTTCCTTACAGCTCTCCCCTGTAATGTAAATGCTCTTAGCATCTCCGTTTGATGGATATGCCCCTGGCCCCTCCTGTCATGTATATACTTCAGTCCCTCATGTGATGTTTATGCCCCAAGCATCTCTTGTGATGTATATACCCCCAGCTTCTCCTATGTGATGTATATACAGCAGTCCCAGCTGAAACCTTGAAAAGCAGTTGTGAGAAGCAACATGATCAATATCGCCTAACATCACAGAAAAGCAGTTCCAGCCACCAGAGTAGGGATGAGTTAATAAATTGTTTGACCAAATATAGTAGAGTAATTTTCAAGTTGATAATTTTGTGCGACCCTCGAATAACGGTAGAAATTACCAAATGGCACCGTACTAACAGGACAGTGCACAATATCATACATGTAAACATTACACATCACATTACCTTCTCAATGAAACAAGACACATCACACTTTGCACTACCGTACCATATTTACAAAGATACAATTCACATTATACTACACAACGCGATTGGTGTCTTCAAGGGAAGAAACGCGACAGCACCCAGTCTATTTCCTAGCGGAGTAAATTTTTATTTTCCAAGAAGAAAACGTGGCATTCGTGAAGATCCGCACTGGCTTCCGTAGCCTTTCAGATCCATCTTGTTGGCTTTGGAGCTATGGTGTCAAAGATAAAACGTAAGTTGTTTTTTATTTAGAAACTGATTGTACCCTATTACATTACAGTTTGTCAGCAAACATGACTGTGGTATAAGCCACACATGGTAAATAAAAGAGCAGCGATTCGAGCTCGGCTCTGTAGCTACGCCAGCAATCCCAGCTCCATTATCATAACTTCAACGACTCTTCAGAATGTTGTGTCTGCTCCAAACTAAATTAAAATGTGCTGTGAATGGGAGAATTGTACTTTTGATGCGAATCAAAATGAATTGTCAGTACAGAATCCGAAAAATAAACTATTTTATAGAAGTATCCATTTCTTTTGTCATGTACCATAATTAAAAATCCACAAAACATCTACAAAATCAGTGATTTATTCCCAATGGAGAAGTATGTGGTGGAGGACTCAACCACGATAAAAAATTAGCATGTCTGGTAAACATGGGGGATTAAAGGGGTTGTTTTACCACACACAAGCTTTGTAAGTGGACTTCTAGGACTCACAAATTGGGGCTCCTTTGCCTCGGTACATATTTGGCCGTTATCTAATAATTACCATCTGATAAGCTGAAATGATGGGTAAGACATGGTGAGAAACAGAGCAAGTGAGTTAGGTTTCTGAATAAAAGAGCAAGTGAATTTTTAGACTACCTTACACCCTCAATAGATAATGCAACTTATTCAGAGTCCGTGAAATAGATGTGCTTTATAGTAATACCATCTGAGACCCTACCAATCCTAAGAAAAAATTCTGTCTCCTTCACTGTTTTTCTTTGAAGAGCAGAGAGAGAGGAAAAGAACTTGAACTCTAGTGCCACCTGTGGCGACTCAGCTTTTGGCCACTTGTGTAGTGGGTGAACTGTTTTTAATTAGGCCAGATATATGATTCCTCTGTTTGTTAACCCAAGAGAAGTTAGCCATTGTCTCATGTGAGACTACTCGGAGCCCTGGTCCATGCAGTTTTTCTGCAGACAGCCAGGCCAGTGGACAAGAGCACTCATTGATCTGATCTTAAAAGTCAAGATTGTGTGGTGGGTGAACTGTTTTAATTAGGCCAGATGTATGTTTTCTTTATTTGTTAACCCAAGAGAAGTTAGCCATTGCCTCATGTGAGCATGATTGGAGCCCTGGTCCATGCAATCTTTCTGGAGACAACCAGGCCAATAAACAAGAGCACCCACTGACCATATCCTAAAAGTCAAGATCGTGTGGTGGGTGAACTGTTTTTAATTAGGCCAGACATATGTTTCTTTTGTTTTTTAACCCAAGAAGTTAATTATCGTCTCATGTGAGACTGATCGGAGCTCTGGTCCATGTGGTCTTTCTGGAGACAGCCAGGCCAGCGGATAAGAGCACCCACTGACCCAATCCTAAAAGTCAAGATCGTGTGGTGGTTGAACTGTTTATAATTAGGCCAGATGTATGTTTCCATTGTTTGGTAACCCAAAAGAAGTTAGGCATTGTTTCATGTGAGATCAGATCAGAGACAGAGAAAGAGACAGTTAATCAACAAGTTACCTGAAATATTCATGCCACTTGTAACAACTAGATCAACTCAGAATTGTCCCCAAATCAGGCAACAAATAAGTGGTTCATGTTAAAATTTAAAATTTTGATTACATTCATTAAAAAACACATAACAAACATTAAAAAAACAGAGTTAATCCTGTGGGGACACAATATATACCCAGATACTAAAGTCCACATATATAAGGGGGAGCTGTGCACTATGAATACTTGGCCACCATAAACTGAGGCAGATTTACATAGAACAGTGCTGCTAGTGAATTGACCATACAGACACTGAAACACTAAAAATATCCACTGAGCAGCCAAAGTAAGGGTAAAGTGCCAAGTAACTTAATATTGCCTGCTACTCTATTGTAAACAGTAACTCCAAGGTTGGAAGCAGCGGTAGCTACCTGATAGTAAAGTAATTCCTGGATCTGCGTGACCGGTCCCTCCACCCCTATACCACCCATAGAGAAAGAGACAGATAGACAAAGAGACAGAGAAAGAGACAGACAGGAAAGGAGACAGACAGGGAAAGGGACAGACAGACAGGGAAAGAGACAGTCAGAGAGACAGGGAAAGAAACAGACAGACAGGGAGAGAGACAGACAGGGAAAGAGACAGACAAAGAAACAGATAGACACAAACAAAGAGACACACACAGACAGGGAAAGAGACAGACAGGGAAATAGAGAGACAGAGAGGGAGACAGACAAAGACTGGGAGAGAAAAAGAGAGACAGTTACTATCCCAGGCAATGCCGAGTGCTACAGCTAGTATTTTATAATCTTGACGTTTGATGTTTCTGATGTGTGAATCAGTGTTGATATCTGATGCACTAAGGGGCACTTTGCACACTACGACATCGCAAGCCGATGCTGCGATGCCGTACGCGATAGTCCCCGCCCCGTCGCAGCTGCGATATCATGATGATAGCTGCCGTAGCGAACATTATCACTACGGCAGCTTCACACGCACTTACCTGCTCTGCAACGTCACTCTGGCCAGCGAACCGCCTCCTTATTAAGGGGGCGGGTCATGCGACATCATAGCAACGTCACACGGCAGGCAGCCAATAGAAGCGGAGGGGCGGAGATGAGCGGGACGTAAACATCCCGCCCACCTCCTTCCTTCCGCATAGCCGGCCGGGACGCAGGTAAGGAGATGTTCCTCGCTCCTGCGGCTTAACACACAGCGATGTGTTCTGCCACAGGAGCGAGAAACAACATTGTAACATCGGTATTTCCCAATTCATGGAAATGCCGGACCCTACACCGATGATACAATAACGACGCTTTTGCGCTCGTTAATCGTATCAAAAAGGATTTACACACTACGATAACGACTGCGACGCCGGATGTGCATCACTTTCGATTTGACCCCACCGACATCGCACCTGCGATGTCGTAGTGTGCAAAGTGCCCCTTAGTGTCTATATAAGATAAGTATTTGTTGAAT
Organism: Anomaloglossus baeobatrachus; assembly: GCF_048569485.1. Classification (NCBI taxonomy): domain Eukaryota; kingdom Metazoa; phylum Chordata; class Amphibia; order Anura; family Aromobatidae; genus Anomaloglossus; species Anomaloglossus baeobatrachus. The sequence goes on along the minus strand of NC_134362.1, from coordinate 176,091,094 downwards.
AGAGTGAAAGTGAAATAGAAATTCCTTAAAGCTTATATGTGTAATTTGAGAATTTTAGGTCATGTACATATTAAAACGTGATTACCAAAAGACTCAGAAAATAGAATGCTGAGGTTCAGTTGTTCAAAAGTTAATAGCAGTGAGAAGGTATTGCTGACTGGCGGATTTTAGAACACATTTGTGGATTTTAATCCTCTGCAATGTTTGCAACCTGCAAAAAATTATGAAGCTTGTTATCGCCACCTACTGGCAAAGCTGCAACTGCATTTTTTATTTATTTTCTTTTTAGTCCAAAAACAATCTGGCCAGTTCTGCTGAGTTTCCTATGGGTATCACCCCTTCAGGGTACTTATCCAGCTATTTAGCTCGTTGACAGTGGTCAGAGTATTTTTAGTCGTAGATTACTCTATGGAATGTTTACTGTTCTGATCTTGGATTTACCTTTTGACTACTCACTTGGATTACCACCTTTGTCCTTGACACACTGACCTCTGTTACCTGACCTCAAACTTTGCCTCTGACTGTCCATTTGCCGTATGCCTTTGTTTTTGACGTAACCTCCTGGCTTTGTCCTCAGCCTCAGACTCTTTTACTTCCCCGCCTCATGGTTTGTCCGTTGAGGGATTACAAAAATCATCAATGTTTAAACATTAAAGTTTTTATTTAAAAAACTGTTTATTCAGAAGTATGATAATTTTATTTTTCAGTACCGTAATAAATTTTTACAGAATTTCAGATCATAAATCTTGGACAACAAATATTTTAAAATATGTGACATTATGAAGAAGTTAGTGGTATTTTTGGCCGGGACTATGAAATTTTCATGTGTTGTCACTGACTTATTTATTTGCTCAGCTGAAAATTCTTCTGATTTCTGACCGCTTAGATTTGCATTATCACATTTATGAGCTTGGCGACAAATTGTGGCTTTTATAGCAAAGATGTCTCTCATAGGACTGTAGTTCATGGAAGGAAATTAAGAAGTAGAATAAGTATTAACTGATTCATTTACTTAAAAGCAGAAATTCTACCAAGACTTAAGGGCTATGTACACCTTTGTCATGAGATGTTCAGCTCTGCACATCACACTGCAGAGTGTGACAAGCAACCTGAGGCTTCTGGATTGTTCAGCCGGAGCCGGGCATCGGCTGCTTCAGGTTCACTGGTCTTCAGCTCTGCAGGAGTTAATTCCTGCAGACTGGTGAGCAGGACCTAAGAGCTCAGGTTGCTAATTGCCAAGTGCAGCTGCCACTCCCCTATTTAAGGCACTGCCTCCATCCAGTAGGTGCCGATGATAGCTTCAGTTTACACTCCAGTGATCCCGGTCTTGGTGCTTTTCATGTGGATAGTGATCTGTGTTGCGCTTCTGAGTGGTGTGAGCGTTCCCCTGTTGTGTGTTACTTCCATCCCTTTTGCGATACCCCCCCAGTACACATATTGTCTCTCCTGTATGTTTTGAGTGTGTGACGCCCTGGGGTAATGGGGCACCTGGGTCCCAGGCTGGTAGCACTCGGTGGGGGTCGTGGTCATGGCCGGTGCCTGGTCCCGTGGCCCTGGGGCCAGGCCAAATAAATTAAAAAAAAAAGGATTCAAATAAAACTGGGATTATAATGAGAGTGTGACTACGCCACTCGGAATATGCGGCCAGTGATTGTGGAGGCCGCCGCTGCCAAGTACTACTGAGGCTGAGTGGGGGCAGCGCTGATGGTGTGGCCCTCCGTGAGTAGGGCTGGGGCCCCAGTGGTCGGTGTAGAGGATAGTGTGAGGCACGGCAGTAATAATGTAGTCCAGACAGGGCAATTGCAGTTCAGTCTTTTTAGTCACAGCTGGTGGCGCGGCCTGGGGACGTGTCGGATTCCAGGTGTGCCCGAGTCCGTCTCTCTGTGCCAGATTTACCTGGCCACTTGCCCACCTGTGCACTCTTTACTGGTGTGGTCCTCCTTGGCCTAAAACACTCGGAGGCCCACCTGGCGTGTCTGGGGTCCTACCGCTGTCAGCGCGGACTATTTAAGGGTTACTGGTCCCGGTCCTCTCTGTGCTGCAGATGCCTCAGACGTTTTCTTGATGGCGGGGGATCCTCGAGACCGCCTCGTCTGGCAGAATTGACAGTCGACCTGGAGTAACTAACTGTCCTGGGGATCTGCACCCCGCCATGTGCGGAGTACTGAGGGCACTGGATTCCCGCTCCTACAGGTTCCCTTGGTTCCTGGAGTCTGGTCACACACTCCTTAGCTACTCTCCTCCTGTAATGGCTTGCTGTTACTAACACAGGTCCTTTCACTTCAGCTGTCAACCGTCAACTCCCTTCTCTCAACTGTCAACTGCCAACTTCCTGTCAAGCCACAGGCCCCTCCTCCTGGTCTAGGTCCCTCCCTATAGGTGGAATGCCTATTAACCAATAGTGCCCAGCCCTGTCACCTGTTGCTAGGGAGTCTCCCAACCTGGTTCTGGGTGTATGTGTCCTGAAGGTGCTAGTGTGTTTACTGGCACAGTTGTCTGAGACTCGAGCTTCCACTGGGCTTGTAGATTTATTTGTGGCATCTGTTACCGCAGGGGTGCAACAAGTGCTTTGTGTATAAGGTTCCATTCTCCGTTGTCCGTGTCTTTTTGTGGGGTTAAGTCTTTGTGTTGTTCAGCCCGCCCCGAGGGTGTGGGAGAGGGGAAGTAAGATCAGGGTCCGGACAGGAGTTAGGGTCATGCAGGGGGCTCGAACCTGGTTACCATTAAACATACCTCCAAGATAAGGGACAGCGCAGGGCCACCTGTCTACATACTCCCTGACAACCTTAACGCAGAATTGAATCTTATTGTTATTATTTTACTTAATTATTTATATTATTTCATTTTTATTGCTTCCTAAATGCAAACTCTAGCAACTTTCTAAATAGTTTTTGCTGCCGCAGAGTATCTTTAGGATCTTAATCTAGCTAATTAGTGTGCAAAAATGTTACAAATCTGTCAGTGTTAAAACCTGGTATGGCTCACCTGGTGAGTTGTATGCACCATAGCTGTAAGTCTGTGTGAGCAGCAGGGTCTGAAGGTGATGCTGCAGCAGAATGAATCTTGCCAGATGATACGTGTATAAGTGAGGAATGGAACCGCAAAGTATGAAGGACAGCAAACAAATAGGAGGAGCAGGTAGAGCACAGCAGGGGAACAGTAACTATATAGAAAGCTTTTATGTTACGGCAAGACAAAGGTTAATCACAGGAATAACAGAGAAGAAAATTCAGTCTGGTATCTTTCAGCAGGGAAGAGATTAATAACAGCAATATATGCAAACTGTGACTTGTAGTTAGGTGTCGCGGGCGGAGTAGGGGACGCTGCGCTCTCCCACTGCTCGGGTCCGGCTGCTGCTGCTGCTCGGTGGTGGCTCGAGCAGTGGTCCGGATCCCGGGGACTCAAGCGGCGTTCCTCGCCCGTGAGTGAATGGGGGAAATGATTATGGGGAATTTGGTATTGTCCGTGACGCCACCCACGGTTGTGGTGAGATTGATGACACCACCGCTGCTCTGGACGGGGATCCCGGGAGCTATGACAGGGAGCAGCCTGGATGTTAGTTCTCCCCTCCGTGGGTAGGGGGTTGGTTGTCCCGGGGCCCGGTGATGGGGTAGGGATGGATAGCAGGCAGGTTACGGGGCCTGATGAGGTGCAGGGTCGCGGGGGCAGCGCTGTGCCGCACGGCACGGTGGTACTCACTCAGCTCAAAGATATACACGGAGTCTCCGGTAAAACAAACGGCTGGATGGACGGGTCCCACAGACGGCTGCTGCGTTGTTTCTCCCGGCAGGTTGATGGTGACTGCCTTTCCCTGCACCTGTGTAGTGTAACGGTTCCAATGGGTTCCCACCGGTAACCCGCTCCCCAGCTTGAAGGTTGCTGAAGGAGCCCCTTTTGCCCGCAGGCTCTGGCCCTGGGAACTTTAGCCTTGGCGGTGACTGTGTTTCCCTCTCTCGGTTGGACTGTTGCCTTCTGTCGGGACTTGACTGCTGGGAAACCCAGGAGGTTCCCTTCGCTAACGGATTTGGCAAATTCACGGCGACTCCTAGCCTTGCCGGGGTCCGTAAGCCCCTGCCGGATGGTGCTGGCTTCTCTTTGCGTACCGGTCCGGTACCACCGGGCCACCGCCCGTCCACGGTCCTTACGGCTAGCTCCAATTAGCCTCTCCTGCAGACGGTCACCACCGTCTGCCAACCTTGCTGTTCCGTCCGGGCCACACACCCGGACCACTTCCTCTCTGCTCCTTTACTCCTTCCACTTTCACTTCCCAAACTAAACTGCTTCTTTTTCCCGCCTCCAGGACTGTGAACTCCTCGGTGGGCGGGACCAACCGCCTGGCCCACCCCCTGGTGTGAACATCAGCCCCTGGAGGGAGGCAACAAGGGTTTTTGTCTGACTTAGGTGTGCCTTACCGGGAGTGTGGGGCGTGTTAGTGTAGTTATCTGTGACCCCTGGCTTGTCCAGGGCGCTACATTCCCCCTTAGTTAAATGCAGACCGTCCGCGGGCTGCCCGTCCATCACCGGTTTTATTTTCACAAACTGGAAAAATAAACGGTAAAACAGGTTACAAATATAATAACATCTTCCCACATCGGGAGGTCCTTTACTTAAATGTTACTAAACGGTTTCGGCTTCCGCTCTCTCCCACCCAAGCAACCTGGCCCTGATGCTGCCCCTAGCAAACAGGCAGCACCCCTTGACCCCAGTCCAGCACAAGTTACCCGAGCGGGTTCTGTCCTTTTCAGGGGACCCACGTCCATGGGGAACCCCTGAAACCCCCAGAGGATTGCCACCGGTTCCGGTGGTGGCTGGGCCCCAGCCTACTCCACTGCGGGCCCTTCCTCCAATCTGCCTCTCAGGAGGTGGTCACGGTAAAGCCATCAAAACATATTTTTATTTACAGACCACAAGTTCGTGGTTGCCCTGCCAGTTCTCGGGCTTGTTCGTAGTAGTCTCTACGCAAAACTTTTCAAACAGTCCCCGCGGGGACAACAGTGTCGGCAACGACCGGTTTCAATCACTTTGCAAATCTGGTAATTTCTCGGTACTCATTCTTATCATTCATTTTCAACTTTTAAACGGTACTGGTGGTCCCAACGGGGACAACTGCAGCGGGCTCCGCTGCCTTCACTGGGATTCCTCTGTGTAGGCTGGGGGAGGGGACGCGGTGGATACCCGGGCATTTTGGCTGCCCCTCAACTTTGCATCCAACGCAAACCACCCCCTCTCCCCACAGTGTCGGTTATACTGCACCAGGTCTCCCGGCATCAGATTGCGGCCTGGGTGCTCCTCCGGCAGCTGGGCGTTGACATCCCGCCGGGCTACAAAGACTTCGGCCTCCAGGCCCGGCTCATAAATAAATCCATAGCCCCGGCGGACATCAAACCGCCTTACCTGCCCTTCATACAGGGGGCCCCGGACACGAAAGGTCGCTTGCCGGAGGCTCTCCTTTTCCCGGATCTTGCGGGTCACCAACTCTGCTCTCTTCCTCTCCCTTTCAGCGATCTCCGGGCCCAGCGGCGTTGGCTCCCTGTCCCAATATGGAGCTGCTGCGAGCTCTGGCGCATGGGTCGGGCCCCGCGAGACCTTCTGGACACTGCCCACCACTGGCAATCTGGGTGGAAGGTCCCGCGGTGACTTGGCCTGGGGTGCTGCCCTGCAGCGACAACCTGGCGCAACCTCAGCCGAGGTGTGGGGGATGGGCGCAGGGGTCCTCTTCCGCTGGGCCTCCTGCATGGAGCGGTCTGTCGGCTCCGGCTCGGGGGGAGTCTCCGCAGATGCCTCCGGTTCGGGCTTCGGCACCTCCCAGGGTAACATCTCTGGTCGATCATGGGCTCCGGCTGCAGATCGATCCGCCTGGGCGGACGTGCGGGGTACCGCTACCGGTTATGGTGGTAGCGGGCCTAGTGGTGGGAGCGTGACGGCCAATACGGGTAGCGGGGGAGGTAGCTGGGCGAGCGGGTGTGGACCAGGTCCCTCGGCCGCGATGACCGGCCCACTAGGGGCACAGGGGCGTGGGTCACTCACCCTCCCTTCCGAAGCTCCCTCTTCCTCACGCCTCCGTACGGTCGCCACAACTTCCGCCATGTCAGCCTCCCACTACTCCAGGAGGAGCTGCATCTTGACCTGCAGCCGTTGTTGGAGCTGGGCGGTCCGGATCTCCACCCACGCCGCGGTTCCAGGCGCGGGGGCTACGGTGCTGCGGGACGGCATAAACATGGCTCTGTCGGCCTCTTCCAGGAACCAGCAACAAGATGGCCGCAGGGTCCAGGCGTCCCTGCTTTTATAGCCGCGGGCTACATGCAGCCAGACGCCATCAGTCCCCCTTCGGCTCCTCCTCTACCGGGGCGGGGTTTAGCCTTCGCGCCTCTACTGCTCGAGGAGACGCTCGAGCGGGAATCTTTTGCGCCTAAGATGGCGACTTTGCAAACTTTTCGGCCGGACACCTCCGGCGGTAACAAGGCGCACCTCTACCAAACGGCAGAGCGGTAAGATCCTGTTCGTGACGCCAAGTTGTCGCGGGCGGAGGAGGGGACGCTGCGCTCTCCCACTGCTCGGGTCCGGCTGCTGCTGCTCGGTGGTGGCTCGAGCGGTGGGCCGGATCCCAGGGACTCGAGCGGCGTTCCTCGCCCGTGAGTGAAAGGGGGAATTGATTATGGGGAATTTGGTATTGTCCGTGACGCCACCCACGGTTGTGGTGAGATTGATGACACCACCGCTGCTCTGGACGGGGATCCCGGGAGCTATGACAGGGAGCAGCCTGGATGTTAGTTCTCCCCTCCGTGGGTAGGGGGTTGGTTGTCCCGGGGCTCGGTGATGGGGTAGAGATGGATGGCAGGCGGGTTACGGGGCCTGATGAGGTGCAGGGTCGCGGGGGCAGCGCTGTGCCGCACGGCACGGTGCTAATCACTCAGCCCAAAGATATACACGGAGTCTCCGGTAAAACAAACGGCTGGATGGACGGGTCCCACAGACAGCTGCTGCGTTGTTTCTCCCGGCAGGTTAATGGTGACTGCCTTTCCCTGCACCTGTGTAGTGTAACGGTTCCAATGGGTTCCCACCGGTAACCCGCTCCCCAGCTTGAAGGTTGCTGAAGGAGCCCCTTTTGCCCGCAGGCTCTGGCCCTGGGAACTTTAGCCTTGGCGGTGACTGTGTTTCCCTCTCTCGGTTGGACTGTTGCCTTCTGTCGGGACTTGACTGCTGGGAAACCCAGGAGGTTCCCTTCGCTAACGGATTTGGCAAATTCACGGCGACTCCTAGCTTTGCCGGGGTCCGTAAGCCCCTGCCGGATGGTGCTGGCTTCTCTTTGCGTACCGTTCCGGTACCGCCGGGCCACCGCCTGTCCACGGTCCTTATGGCTAGCTCCAATTAGCCTCTCCTGCAGACGGTCACCACCGTCTGCCAACCTTGCTGTTCCGTCCGGGCCACACACCCGGACCACTTCCTCTCTGCTCCTTTACTCCTTCCACTTTCACTTCCCAAACTAAACTGCTTCTTTTTCCCGCCTCCAGGACTGTGAACTCCTCGGTGGGCGGGACCAACCGCCTGGCCCACCCCCTGGTGTTAACATCAGCCCCTGGAGGGAGGCAACAAGGGTTTTTGTCTGACTTAGGTGTGCCTGACCGGGAGTGTGGGGTGTGTTAGTGTAGTTATCTGTGGCCCCTGGCTTGTCCAGGGCGCCACATAGGAATTAGAGGATCACAGTAAAGTATAAGCAAAGGGAGACTTGCTTGAACAGATGTGTTACCTTGATTGCAGAGGGCAGGTGTGAACAGCAGCAAAAACAGTTTTGAGATGTTGGTAACATGCTTGTTGAGAGATTAGAGTAAACTTTACCTTAAAAATGGCCTTTGTAAGGAGTAGCAGAGGAGATGATAAACACCTAGCTAGAACAGAGCCAATTGAAGTAGTATTAAACTTTGGAAAAACTTGAGGCAACTGTGGACAATCACCTGGCCCTTGCCTGATCGTGCCTTAAAAGGCCTAGGGTGATGATGTCAGGGTGATGAAGACCTTAGAAACCCATGTGGACTACTGGAAAACGATTTATCCACACGATTCCCATCATGAGCAGCTGACCATTGTTAGCTGCCGTAAGATGACTAACACTTCCATCTTCAGGTTCCGCCATATGGCTGAAGTTGTACTTGAAGAATTCTAAGAGCATAATGGTACATTCAGAACGAGCCTATACAAAAACTTCATCTTGTGCATTTGAACTCAGCCTCTAGCACCGAACTACATGAATATAAATCATGTTCTTCCCTAGGTGAATGAAAACCCACTGCAGTGTACCCAGTTACTGCAGCGGTGGCTAGTTTAAAGCTAGCGTGACTATCTCGGGGTCAATCCTAGCATCTAAATCCCTGCCATTGTGGCCATACCATCAACAATACTACCAAATGGGGCCCCTAGGTCTCCGAACATCAGACATTCCTCTTTCAGACGGCCGCTGAACCCAAGTCATGGTTGATGGAGGGGTGCAGGGAGCCGGGGATATCTCCAGATACCAGGGAGGTCTTATTCGCAACTGGGACCAATCAAAAGCCTTTCAGTTATGCTCATAGAGCCTGAACTACATTCGTCAAAGACTCCAAGTCTTCAGAGCAAGGCTGGCTTTCCATTATCTGGGTGCTATTCAATGCTTTTTTAGCCTCAGGTGTGGACTCCTCCTCCCTCTCTATTGCAACAAGGTAGACAATGTAAAACGTCAGGTTGTCCGGGTCATTTTTTGCTACTTGTTCTGTAAGAACTTGTTGGCTAGCCCTAATAACTGGTCTTCCAAGAGCCTGTCCGCCCCCGAAAGGCCCCCATGGCCTCTCAATCTGGATGTTGTAAGGCATTATTCAGTGGCACATTGGTCATCAGCAAAAATGCTGATCATCACAGCTTCCTTCATGTGCTGGACCAGGGTTTCGTAAGTCCAGAAGAAAATCCTAACAGGATTCCCTTACTATTGCAGAGGTAAAAATCGCCATTTTCAACCTTTTTCTCTGTTATATTTCCCGAAATTCTGACTTTTGAGGTTATATGAGGACGGGAGATGAGAAACATTGTGGTAGACCCTAAATAAAATCATGGACATCTATATGGACAATTACAACATCCTAAGTAGATATATTTTTTTTTATATCACCATGGACTGGGAAATTTTACGCATGGATAAGTCAGGTCTGCCTGGATATTGTAGCATTAACATGATGTCAGGCCGTGGAATACTGGCCAAAGTAGAAGATTATCATGCCGGAAATCCCACAGAGAGGAGTATTATCATCCAACTTTCTGTCAAGTTCCTGTATTAACCGTTCATTAATATGAGACGTCTATGACAAATGGAATAAGAGACGCAGTAAGAGAGAAGTCAAAGGATGAAGAGCCCTGTCTCCCCATCCTGGGTTTTCTTCCTGTCCTAAAAGAAGTAATAAGACTTTCATTTTGGGGGGTTTAAAATTAATAATTTTTCCATTATAGTAATGTTTCCCATTCATACATTTTATAAGAAATGCTTAGTCTTGAAGACGTCTCGGAGGGATAATTTAGGTTCTATTCCTAATATGTTTCTGGGCCAACAACGTTCAACTATTCTGGTCAGAATTAAACGGGATTATGGAAGTGTAGGGTCAGCACTCTTTCAAATGCTCATTAATACACCTTGTAAACTAAAAGTAGATGAATATAATTCAAGTCCATGTAAAGCATTCAATACATTCAGTGTGAGCCTTCTAAACAAAGCAGGTCCAGATACCTCCATAGTAAGAACCCAGACTGCTGTCATAACGAGTGCTCCAAATAATACAGACTGCACATCCAAACTGCGGATATATAGAGGGGCCCAGACTGCACATCCAAACTGCGGTTATATAGGTCCAGACTGCACATCCAAACTGCGGTTATATAGGTCCACACTGCACATCCAAACTGCGGATATATAGGGGGGCCCAGACTGCACATCCAAACTGTGGTTATATAGGGGGGTCCAGACTGCCCATCCAGGCTGCTGTTATAATTTAATTCCTGTTGGCCTGTGAATTGCTGCTTGGGTCACGGGTTTCTGGAGGCCTATCACGGCCACTTTCGCCCTTTAAAATATGGTGGAACCTGGTCTTCAATGCCGATAATAGCTTATGCAATTCCAGTCATTGTGCATGGTGATTTAGCTTTTGGTGTACTGCTATATGCAACTTGGGTGTGTTGTGGAAATGTGGCACCCCTGAGGCTTCAGTCACCACAGGGTATTGCACCTCACTTAAGGTGCGGTACTCATGCTGGGTATTGAGAAGGTCAGTGCCAGTTCCACATCCAAACATTCCATAAATACACAGCAGGATGCCCTCCCCACTGGGGACAAGGCTAGGGTCGGGTCTTAAGGATACCACCAAACACAGGGGCTTCCACTTACTAGTGACAGGAACTCTGGGATGGGAGGAGCAGCCACTGGGGGAGAGGGAGGAGGACACTTTACACACGGAGATTCGTGCCCTGACAGAGGTTGGGCAAGGAAGCAAGGAGAGCTTACCCGTGGAAGCTGTGAGACACAGGAGCAAATACGGTCTCCGAGGGGAGAGCTTAGTTGCTCCCTCGGGACTGGCGAAGTTCATGCTACGGAGCCCTAGGGTGGTGTATATTTCAAGCTACGCCATCAGAATCCGCTGGACAGGGGGATTTTATGTCCCTCTGGCCACCACAAGATCCCGGAGCACAGTAGCAACATAGAGCCCAGAGTCGTGATCACAGACAGGCCCCAAACGGCCTCGCGCTTCCTGCAGACGGGACGGGAACTTTAACACCGAACAGGGGTCCCCAAGCACTTCAAGTCACAGGGATCCACACAAAAAGTGCAAGAAGGAAGGGCCCACAATCCACAACACCGGCGGTGACCTCTGAATTATCTGGGATCGGCTGGGGCCCATCACGGCAGAGACCGGCACTATAAGGGTGACAACCGAACTGTGAGTAAAAGACCTTGAACCGCAACCACTGAGTCAGCCCTTCATTGCCTGCACCGGAGCCCCATGCTCCGGCGCCAACGGTCAATATCACCCCCATCATCCTCCATAGTTTCATAGTTTTTAAGGTTGAAGGGAGACTCTAAGTCCATCTAGTTCAACCCGTAGCCTAACATGTTGATCCAGAGGAAGGCAAAAAAAAACAATGTGTCAAATAAGCTCCAATGGGGAAAACAATTCCTTCCTGACTCCACATACGGCAATCAGACTACTTCCCTGGATCAATACCCTGTCATAAAATCTAATATACATAACTGGTAATATTATATTTTTCAAGAAAGGTGTCCAGGCTCTGCTTAAATGTTAGTAGTGAATCACTCATTACAATATCATGCGGCAGAGAGCTCCATAGTCTCACTGCTCGTACAGTAAAGAATCCTCGTCTGTGATTGTGATTAAACCTTCTTTCCTCAAGACGTAGCGGATGCTCCCGTGTTCCAGTCGCAGGCCTAGGTGTAAAGAGATCTTTGGAAAGGTCTCTGTACTGTCCCCTCATATGTTTATACATTGTGATTAGATCCCCCCTAAGCCTTTGTTTTTCCAAACTAAATAACCCCAAGTTTAATAACCTGTCTTGGTGTTGCAGCCCACCCATTCCTCTAATAATCTTGGTCGCTCTTCTATCTACCTGTAAGATTATGCTATTTATAACCTTCTATACTTTTGCTATCAAGAAAAGCATCCATTCCTCTCTTAAATTCATTCAGTGAGTTGGCCATCACCACTTCCTCAGGAAGAGAGTTCCAGAGCCTCACTGCTCTTACCGTGAAGAACCCTCTTCTATGCTGATGTAGGAATTTTCTTTCCTCCAATCGAAGAGAATGCCCCCTTGTTCTTGTCATAGTCCTTGGTACAAACAGATCATGGGAGAGATCTCTATATGGCCCTCTGATATATTTGTACATGTTTATTAGGTCTCCCCTAAGTCTTCTCTTTTCTAGAGTAAATAGACCTAATTTTGATAACCTTTCCGTGTATTGTAATGCACCCACTCCCTGGGGCTGAGCTCTACCTGTGGCGAAGTGAACCATCCCGGCTGCGACACCATCCGCCCCTGAGGACAGCACCCGCTGCGGTAGCTAATCCCTGGCCGCACACCACAGGTGGCGTCATGAGACAACTACTACTCCCAACATCCTCAACCCTTTCATCCCACCATCCATCCCTTTTTGTGGACATCTCGGGGTCACTATGCTGGGTAGGGCCACCCGTGACATCCCCTTATCCTTCACAGGCCCAGTGACGAGAATTCCCCAAGACCCCGTGGGGTGCTCCATAAATACTTTTGTTTTTTATTATTTCCTCCCTTTTCTTTATTTACCTCCTGTGTACTTTTATCTATACCTCTGTGAGTGTTTGCTGTGAGTTTGAGTTTTGGTTTCTCACTGCCAATCTTTTGTGTGGGATTAACCACTCTAGTCCTGGCTCTCCCCTGGGTTAAGAGATGAAGGGTTATTAGCCCAGGGTTATTCAGGAGTTAGGGCTATGCTGGCAGTCCAGACCTCACCACCACCAGCGTACCTCTGGGATAAGAGACAGTTAGGGCCTCCCCTAGCCTGATGGCCAGTTTAGAAGTCCCATTCCCAGTTCTACATCACCCCTTGTGACATATGGCGGGCTCCAGGCTATACCTCAAGAATGTTGTTATAGGGGGCTCCAGACTACACATCTAGACTACTGTTATAGAGGGGCTCCACACTACACCTCAGACTGCTGTTATCGGAGGTCCCAAACTACACACCCAGACTGCTGTTAAAGGGGTCTCCAGACTACACATTCAGACTACTGTTATGGTGGGCTCCAGATTACACATCCAGACTGCTGTTATAGGGGGGCAATAGACTACACATCCAGCCTGCCATTATAGGGGGTCCAGACTACACATCCAGACTGCTGTTATAGGGACCTCCAGACTACACATCCAAACTGCTCTTATTGGGGGGGGGGCTATAGACTACACATCCAGACTGCTGTTATAGGAGGGCTCCAGACTGCTGTTATAGCTGGCTCCAGACTACACATCCAGACTGCTGTTATAGGGGGGCTCCAGACTATACATCCAGACTGCTGTTATAGGGGAGCCATAGACTATATATCCAGACTTCTGTTGTAAGGGGCTCCAAATTACACATCTAGACTGCTGTTACAGGGGGGGCTATAGTCTACACATTCAGTCTGCCATTATAGGGGTCCAGACTACACATCCAGACTGCTGTTATAGAAGGAGCCATAGACTACACATCCAGACTGCTGTTATAGAAGGAGCCATAGACTACACATCCAGACTGCTGTTATAGGGGACTCCAGACTACACATCTATGAACATTAAAGCTATCTTCAGTACATTTGTGCTCCTACCAGGATTTCTAGAAAAAGATATGAGACCAGAGACTCCACCAAAACAGCAGAATCAGAAATTCCCGTTGCGGACTTTTGTGAGTGAAGCCACCAGCCGTCAGCTGTGTTACATTACACTACCACATTAATACGCATAAAACATTTTGTTAAATATTCCATTAAAGTGAGTTTCCCTCATGTACAAGTAGAAAAACATGGCTTCAACACATTCGCGAAATTAAAACATGTCCAAGATGAAGCCGAATATAGAATAAATCTAAGATCATAGCACAAATAATGTATAACACATTAGGGTTAGGGGGCAATCCCCTAATAATAATTTACAAGTCGTGTGAACCTAATACATGATTTATAAAGAACTTTTGACGAAAGTCTCCATGATTTAGTGGCGATACATCGCTGGAAATGTGTAATATCTGTCTCTATATACCAGACGTTTCAGTTTAAAGATGATTGTAAGGGAGGTCGGCAGCTGTTTTGCCGCTGCGAACAATTATCTTCAATTCCCCAGATCCACATAGATTTGTAGTCAGTATAAAACATGTGCGGGCCATGAAACATTAAGGCATCAGGCTCAGGAATGAAGACCCCATCAGCACGTAGACCACCTACCGAAAGTAGACCCAAGGATTGTCTACTATATGCCTTCAGCTTGCTTAAAGGGACAATTCAGGCTCAATGACCTCCTGGTTGGTCGTAGATACAGTCATGGCCGAAAAGCGTTGACACCCTTGAAATTGGTCAAGAAAATGAAGTATTTCTCCCAGAAACCTATTGCACATCTTCTTATATACAAGTTATATACCAGTTTATTTCCTTTGTGTGTATTGGAACAACACAAATAAAAATTCAAAGTGTACATGTCGCGGGCAGGGAGGACGCCATCGCTGCTGCGCGCTCGCTAACGCTCGGGTCCGGCGCTGCTGCGGCTGCTGTGCTGCTGCTCGGTGGCTCGAGCGGTGGGCCGTCCTGGGACTCGAGCGGCGCTCCTCGCCCGTGAGTGAAAGGGGTGGTTGGTTTGGGGGATTTAGTCCGTGACGCCACCCACGGGTCGTGGTGAAGATAGGCACCACCGCTGCTGATGACGGGGATCCCGGGAGCGATGGTAAGGAGCAGCTGGGATGTTGTTTTCCCCCTCCGTGGGTAGGGGTCGGTGGTCCCGGGGCCCGGTGATGTTGTGACGGGGAGGAGGCAGGGTCGGTGAGGTGCAGGGTTGCAGGGACAGCGCGGCGCGGTCCCGGATGGCACGGGTGTACTCACTCAGCAAGAAAGGTACAAAGTCCTCGGTAAACCAAACAGCTGGATGGACAGGACCCGCAGCCGGCTGCAGTGCTTGTCCCCGGACAGGTGATGGCGGCTGTCTTTCCCTGCACCTTAATGTTCTCTTTCTGACTACTATGGATTCCCAACGGTAGTCCGCTCCCCAGTGTATGGGTACCAGAGGAGCCCGTTTGCCCGCAGACGCTGGCCCTTGGGTCTCTAGCCTTAGGCGGTAGCTGTATACCCTCACGGTGTGGGCGGTTGCCTTCAATCGGGACTTTTGCTGTTGTGAAACCCCTGGGGTTCCAGTCACATTCGGATCTGACTATTGTCGGCGGCTCCAAGCCTGGTCGGGGTCCGATGGCCCTGCCTGTGTGTGCTGGCTTCACTTCGCTCCCCGGTCGGTACCGGCGGGCCGTCGCCCATCCCCGGTCCTACGGTTCCGCATTGCTCCACCATTCCTGCAGACGGCCACCACCGTCTGCCAACCTTGCTGTCAGTGCCTGGGCCACAAACCCAGACACCCAAGTGTTCACTCCTCTCACTTCAAACTCCAAACTCTATCTGTCACTTTTCACGCCTCCAGGCCTGTGGACTCCTCGGTGGCTGGGGCCAACCGCTTAGCTCCTCCCCACCTGGTGTGGACATCAGACACTGTAGGGAGGCAACAAGGATTTTGTGTTTGGCTGGTGTCCCTGTCTAATGGGGGTGGGGTGTTTGTGTGTTATCTGTGACGACCTCGCTAGGCCAGGGCGCCACATACATAATTTCACAATAAACACCAAACATGGTCCAGACAAAATTGTTGTCCTCCTCAACTTAATATTTGGTTGCACATACTTTGGAATAAATATCTTATGCCTCTCACCTGGAATTTTGGACTCTTCTTCTTTTTTGCAAATTGCTCCAGGTCTCAGGTGCCTTCTCCCAGCAATTTTAAGATCTTTCCACAAGTGATCTAGACTCATTGCTGCCACTTCAGAACTCTACCGCACTTTGTTTCCATCCAGTTCTCGGGGCTTCTTGTTTGGGGTCATTGTCCTGATGGAAGACCGATGACCTAGGACGCAAACCCAGTTTTCTGACACTGGACACTACATTGTGACCTAATATCCTTTGGTACTCTTCCGATTTCATGATGTCTTGCAACACCATCAAGGCCCACAGTTCCAGAGGCAGCAATACAACCCAAACAACCGCCGGGGCAGTTGGTGATGGCGCAGCTGAGATGATCGTGCTCCCCACAGGTGGAGCGAGACCCCGGGGCATGGTTGCAAAGCCTATTTTGGGAACCCGGTGAACTTCAGGGTGCAGGGTCAGGATACGGATAATAACAGACCATACTATGAAGAAAAAGACATGGATCGCACATCCCAGAAATACAATGATCTAAAGCCGCTAGGCAAAAAATTAAATAGAACATGAGGTTCTTTTGTTACCATTCTGATCAGATCGTATTAAGCCCACTGCCACGTCACGGCAAACCTCTTGAGTGGGTCCCTAACCTGACCTTTTTGTGTGGCATCGTGCACTGACCACCGCCGCAGCGACAAAGCGCCAGCAGGGCGGGCGACCTGGTGCCTCACAGCACCCATGCTGCAAGGCAAAGCCCCCAAGGCTCCAGGCCGCGCCGCCCCACCGACACCACACCACCACAACAGCAGCCACCACACAGCACCAGCACACAGTGAGAGGAGCTGTGCACTCACCTCCCACTGGCTCCCATATGTGAACTGGGAGCAAAAAGAAGGCTGACCCCTCTTGCAGTCTCCTGCTGATTAAAATCACCTGCGCCAAATGGGGAGAGTGCAGATCCAAGCAAAAAAAGAGGGGGATAGACTGATATAAATACCATACTATGAAGAAAAAGACATGGATCGCACATCCCAGAAATACAATGATCTAAAGCCGCTAGGCAAAAAATTAAATAGAACATGAGGTTCTTTTGTTACCATTCTGATCAGATTGTATTAAGCCCACTGCCACGTCACGGCAAACCTCTTGAGTGGGTCCCTAACCTGACCTTTTTGTGTGGCACCGTGCAATGACCACCGCCGCAGCGACAAAGCGCCAGCATGGGTGCTGTGAGGCACCAGGTCGCCCGCCCTGCTGGCGCTTTGTCGCTGCGGCGGTGGTCAGTGCACGGTGCCACACAAAAAGGTCAGGTTAGGGACCCACTCAAGAGGTTTGCCGTGACGTGGCAGTGGTCTTAATACAATCTGATCAGAATGGTAACAAAAGAACCTCATGTTCTATTTAATTTTTTGCCTAGCGGCTTTAGATCATTGTATTTTTGGGATGTGCGATCCATGTCTTTTTCTTCATAGTATGGTATTTATATTAGTCTATCCCCCTCCTTTTTTTTTTTTTGCTTGGATCTGCACTCTCCCCATTTGGCACAGGTGATTTTAATCAGCAGGAGACTGCAAGAGGGGTCAGCCTTCTTTTTGCTCCCAGTTCACATATGGGAGCCAGTGGGAGGTGAGTGCACAGCTCCTCTCACTGTGTGCTGGTGCTGTGTGGTGGCTGCTGTTGTGGTGGTGTGGTGTCGGTGGGGCGGCGCGGCCTGGAGCCTTGGGGGCTTTGCCTTGCAGCATGGGTGCTGTGAGGCACCAGGTCGCCCGCCCTGCTGGCGCTTTGTCGCTGCGGCGGTGGTCAGTGCACGGTGCCACACAAAAAGGTCAGGTTAGGGACCCACTCAAGAGGTTTGCCGTGACGTGGCAGTGGGCTTAATACAATCTGATCAGAATGGTAACAAAAGAACCTCATGTTCTATTTAATTTTTTGCCTAGCGGCTTTAGATCATTGTATTTTTGGGATGTGCGATCCATGTCTTTTTCTTCATAGTATGGATAATAACAGACCAACACAGCAGTTTCTTTACCTCCTTCTTTTTACTCTGCAACAACCGGTGAAGTCCTGGGAGACCGGTACAGATGGTGGTAGCGATCCGGTTGGCCTGGAAGCAGTTGGGGGGTATCTCCCTGGCCAGGTGAGTATTGAGGCCTTCTCCCTACGCCCTTCTTCTCTTCTGTGTTAGTTCAACGGAGGCCCTCTCTGCTGGGACTTGTGGTACTACCCGTTACCCGTATGGCGGCTGCGCGGGCCTTCACTGATGCCACTCTGCTGGAGACAACACCGCGGACCCCTGAAGTGTGGCTGTACCTTCGGGTTGTTTTGGGGCCAGGAGACCTGCAGTCCTCCTGCCCTTCGGATTCAGTTACTGGACTTCAAGCACCCTAGCAACCACGGACTCCGATGATCAGTTTTTGGCGTTTTCTTCTGAGGCGAGCTGGTTCATCTCCACTCTCCCAAGAATCTTCCTCCTGTGCCTCTCTGCAGACCTTGTTTTTCTAGGCTGAGCTATCTTAGCCCCAGACCCCAGCTCGCAAGTCCGCACTACTCCAGATCCTCACTCAAGCTCCTTTCTCTTCAATGGTCTGCTCTCAACTGCTGACTGGCCTGGACTCCTCCTGACTGACTCCTGTCAACTGTCACTTTTCTTTCTGACTGAAAAACTCACTCAGACCAGACCTGGCTGGTTCTAACCGCTTCTCCTCACTACCTCAATAACTCGTCCCTCAGGTCAGAGCTCCCCCTGCTGACCTGAGTAGGAACTGCATTGTTTGTAGGTAATTACTGCTCTTGCTGTAGGTAATTACTCTTGCTTCCAACCTTAGTATTGACCTTTGTGGAGCAACACTACTGTGGCAACCAGACCGCTGGGGCGCCACACTTGTAACCTTGAGATTGTTAATAATTTTCAACAATTTTTGGTTCTCAAGTCCTCAGACAGTTCTCTTTTCTTTCTGTTCTCCATGCTGCTTAGCATTGCACACACAGACACATAATACAAAGATTAAGTCAACTTCTCCCCTTTTTAGCTAGTTTCAGGTGTGATTTCCATATTGCCCACACCTGTAAATTGCCACAGGTCTTTGAGCATTGCACGGAACTCTCTGCTCATGAAAATATGATAAAATAATATAACGATGTACATAAGTCAACTAATAGGAAAAATGCAGGACAACAGAGCATTAACTCTGAAGACTTAATCGCACATCACTTGCAGTATTGCTGTATAAGGTGCTTGTTCCTGGTGAAAAAAAAATACCTTTTTTGTAAAGATCCAATTTGCCTGTCATGAAAACTCTAGCATAAAAGCCATAAGTAAATCAGGCTGGAAAAGCACTGGAGCATGTCACTGCACTGGGAACTGCGTCTTCCTAGTGCATTGGTACGTCCCCAGTATACTTCCATCCTGATTTGCATGTGGCTTCTACACTAGATTTCTTATGACTGGCTCGTCGGATATAGGGAACCTCAGCAGATGACCGACCGCACTGTTACTGAAAAGAAATCTCTATGCAAAGACCAAAACCAATATTACTGCCAAACGGTGACCAAAAAGTGGTAAATAGCAGTCCTGCAAAACATATTGAAAACTACAGCACAGTTGTAGATGGTGACTTACAGCTGACGTTCTTTCTGATAGAGATTTTCATTTTTCCCATCTATTCCATCTAGCCCAGACCGGCACGACAACTTCTTCCATCCACGTCTGCAGAGAAAGATACAAAGATATTCCAACAGCTCTCCTATACACAGTACAATGGGTCTAAAGCTCCCTTATACATAGTATAATGGGCTCACAGCTCCCCTATATACAGTTTGATAGGCCCACAGCTCCCCTATACACAGTATGTTGGCTCTACAGCTCCCCTATACATAGTATAATGGGCTCACAGCTCTCCTATACACAGTATGATCAACCCACAGCTCCCCTATACTCAGTACGATGGGTCTAAAGCCCCCCCTATATATAGTATAATGGGCTCACAGCTCCTCTATATACAGTATGATAGGCCCACAGCTCCCCTATACGCAGTATGTTGGCTCTACAGCTCCCCTATACATAGTATAATGGGCTCACAGCTCTCCTATACACAGTATGATCAACCCACAGCTCCCATATACACAGTAAGATGGGTCTACAGCTCCTCTATACACTATGTGATGATGCCACAGCTCTCTATACACAGTATTGTGCCGCCCCGCGACAGCTGACGGGCTGCTCGGATCCGGATCCGCAGTGGCTCGAAGGGTCTCTTTACCTGAGGCGGGATCGCGCGGCTGCTCGAAATTAAAAAGGGGGAAAAGATATTTACAAAAGTGGGGTGAAAGGATTGGATAGTGTTCGTGATGTCGCGGGCGGAGGAGGGGACGCTGCGCTCACCCACTGCTCGGGTCCGGCTACTGCTGCTGCTGCTCGATGGTGGCTTGAGCGGTGGGCCGGATCCCGGGGTCTCGAGCAGTGTTTCCCGCCCGGGAGTGAAAGGGGGGTTGGTGTGTGGTTTGGGGATGTTGTCTATGACGCCACCCACGGTTGTGGTGATGTTGTGACACCACCGCTGCTCTGGACGGGGATCCCGGGAGCGATGACAGGGAGCAGCTTGGATGTTGGTTCTCCCCTCCGTGAGTAGGGGGGTTGGTTGTCCCGGGGCCCCGGTGAGGGTTTTAGGGATGGCAGGCGGGTTATGGGGCCTGGTGAGGTGCAGGGTCGCGGGGGCAGCACTGTGCCGCACGGCACGGTGGTACTCACTCAGCCAGTAATTCACACAGAGTCTCTGGTCAAACAAATGGCTGGATGGATGGGTCCCACAGGCGGCTGCGGTTGTTCTCCTCCCGGTAGCTTGATGGTGACTGCCTTTCCCTGCACCTGTGTTGTGTTTACGGTTCCAATGGCTTCCCACCGGTAACCCGCTCCCCAGCTTGGATGGATGCCGAGGGAGCCCCTTTTGCCCGCAGGCTCTGGCCCTGGGAACTGTAGCCTTGGCGGTGACTGTGTTTCCCTCTACGGTGTGAGCTGTTGCCTTCAATTGGGTCTTGACTGCTGGGAAACCCCGGAGGCTCCATTCGCTAACGGATTTGACCGGTTTTACGGCGACTCCTAGCCTGGTCGGGGTCCGTAGGCCTTGCCGAATGGTGCTGGCTTCTCTTCACTCCCCGGTCCAGTACCGGCGGGCCACCGCCCGTCCCCAGTCCGTACGGTTCACTTCAATCAGCCTCTCCTGCATACGGTCACCACCGTCTGCCAACCTTGCTGTGTGCCCGGGCCACACACCCGGACACGGTCAGTCTCCTCTACTACCACTTCCCTCTCCAAAACTGTTCTGAAACTCTTCCCGCCTCCAGGACTGTGAACTCCTCGGTGGGTGGGACAAACCGCCTGGCCCACCCCCTGTTGTGGACATCAGCCCCTGGAGGAAGGCAACAAGGATTTGTGTTTGACTTAGGTGTGCCTAGCCGGGGTGTAGGGTGTGTTGGTGTAGTACCTGTGACGACCTGGCTTGTCCAGGGCGCCACATTCCCCCTTAGTAAAATGCAGACCGTCCGCGGGCTGCCCGTCCATCACCGGTTTTATTTTCACAACTGAAAAAGAGTAAAAACGGTAAAAGCACATATAAAAACATCATAAACATTTTCAACGGTACGGCTTCCGCTCTTCTCCCACCCAAAGAACCTGACCCTGATGCTGCCCCTAAGAAGCGGGCAGCACCCCTTGACCCCAGTCCAGCACCAAGTTGCCCGAGCGGGTTCTGTCTCTTTCTGGGGACCCCTGAACCCCCCCCGGAGGATTGCCACCGGTTACAGTAGTGGCGGGCCTGGGCCATCCCTTTCCTCCAGGCCCATCCTCCCAAATCCTCTCCGGAGGCGGCAACGGTTTCAAGCCAAAATCATTTTTATTTACACTCCACTAAGTTTGTGGTTGCCCTGCAAGTTCAAGGGCTTGTCCGTAAGCAGTTCCTTATGCAACGGTTGCAGACAGTCCCTGCGGGGACAACAGTTGCTGGCAACAGCCGGTTTAATCACGGTGCCAATCAGGTAAACTTCTTCGGTTGATTAATCTTCACTTCTCATTCAAAAACTTTCAAACTGGTACACTCAACACATAAAGCCCCCCCTTTTTAAAGAGTAGTTTCCCTGTACCTAAGTGGGGGTCTATCTAGGTTGGGGCGAGTGGACCTTCGGGGTCCGGTGTCAGTGGTGACAGGCAGTGGGGCAGAGGGAACAATCAGTTCCTCCTCCCTGCTATCATGTGGGGCAGGCGGAGGCGTAGGGGAGCTGGGTACAGGTACATCCCTGGGCACTGGCTCGCAGTTAACCATTTCCATAATTTCTTCATCCACGGGTTGTGGGAACAGTATCACTGGAAGGATCACCGCGCCGTTCTGTGTAGGCCAGTCTGCTGGAAAATCACCCATCATGGTGTGGATTACCTCTTTTTCCTTCTCCACTGGACTGGGAACTGGAGCCTCATCCGCTACTCTCAATGCTGGTGGGCACTTCTTCAGGTGGTCTCGGGAAACCGTAGCCAAAGTCCGCCCCTGGTCACGGCTGATCTGGTAGGCCTTCTCATTCTCCCATTCTGTGGGCTGGACTACATACGGGTTTTTTCCCATTGATCATCCAGCTTGTGGGCCCTTCTTTTCCGCTTCAGCACTACATCCCCAGGTTGGAAGGGACCGGCAGGCGCCCTTTTGTTGAAGAACTGCTCCTGTTGTCCCCGACTCCGGCACAAGTTCTTTTCAACATATTCCTGGACCTGTCGGTACTGTGCCCTCCGCCGAGTGTCCAATTCAGCTGTTGACGGGAGCGCTTCTGGAGCTTCCAAGCCCATTTCCAGATCCACTGGTAGCCGGACGGCACGAGCACTCATCAGGTATGCTGGAGTGCATTTCGTAGAGCTGGAAGGGATGCTGTTATACATATCGACCAGGTCAGGTAGCTTCTCCGGCCACAGGTTCCGCTCTTCCAGCGGTAACGTCTTGAGGAGGCCCAGGACCAAGTGGTTCATCTTTTCACACATGCCATTGGTTTGGGCGTGGTAAGGCGTGGTCCGGATTTTCTTGCAGCCGTACAACTGGCAGAATTCCTGGAATACCTCTGCTTCAAAGACCGGACCCTGGTCGGTAAGCACCTTCTCGGGGTACCCATGCGTTCGACAGAAATAAGCTTGGAAAGCCTTAGCGGCGGTTAAGTCCTTAACTGGAACAACCATCATGAACCTTGAATAATGGTCTACAATGGTCAGAGCATAGGTGTACCCACTTCGGCTGGGGGTGAGCTGGTGAGCTTTACATGGTCAAGGGCAACCAGCTCCAGCGGTTGGTGCGTAATGATCGGGTGTAGGGGTGCCTTCTGGCTGGCCTCGTCCTTCCTTCTCAATGCGCAAGGGCCACATTCTCGGCACCAGGCCTCCACAGATTCCCGCATTCCACTCCAATAGAACCGCTCTCTCAACAACATCTCAAGCTTCTTCCACCAGAAGTGCCCAGCACCATCATGGTATGCTTGCAGGACGGTGGGCACGTTAGCCTGGGGAATCACCAGCTGGCAGATCTTCTCGTGAGTCTTCGGATTAATCAGCTCGCGATACAACTTCCCCTGGTGTAGGTACAGCCGGGTCTGTTCTCGCCACAGACGTTGAGCTTCGGCAGGGGCAGCAGGGTCTATCCCAGCAGAACCCTGTTCCACTAGGGTCTTGACCAGGCGGACAGCAGGTGCCTGGTCCTGAGCTTCCTGCTACTCCTGTCGGGGCAGCGGATCCAGGTTCACCCGTTGTTGGTGGACGTGTACCTTCTCAGTTAACGGCCGGTGAAATGCAGGCAACTCGATCTCTTCGAGGTCATCATCCTCTGGCCCCTCTTCTGACAGGTGGGGCATCCGGGAGAGTGCATCGGCATTGACGTTGGTACGACAGGCCCGGTACTTGATGGTGAAATCGTAGTTGGCTAACCTGGCCACCCACCGCTGCTCCAACGCGCCCAGCTTGGCCGTATCTAGATGGGTCAGCGGGTTATTGTCTGTGTACGTGGTGAACTTGGCTGCTGCCAGGTAATGGCGGAACCGCTCGGTGATAGCCCACACCAGTGCCAAGAGCTCAAGCTTGAAGGAGCTGTAGTTCTCAGGGTTCCTCTCAGTCGGTCGGAGTTTTCGGCTAGCATAAGCTATTACCTTTTCTCTTCCGTCCTGGACCTGGGATAGAACAGCCCCCAAGCCCACATTGCTGGCATCGGTGTAGAGGATGAATGGGCGGCTGTAGTCAGGGTACGCTAGGATTTCCTCTCCGGTCAGGGCCGCTCTCAGCTGGCGGAAGGATTCCTCATGCTTTTCTTCCCACACCAATGGGGCTCCTAGGGGTCTACCACCCTTGGTCTGTCCCACGAGGAGGTCTTGCATGGCGGCAGCAATCTTCGTGTACCCCTTAATGAAGCGACGGTAATATCCACCAGGCCCAGAAACTGCCTCACTTCCCTCACCGTGGTTGGTCTCGGCCAGTCTTGGATGGCGGTGATCTTCTCGGGGGCGACACCTTCCGCACCAACCACATGTCCTAGGTACTGCACTCTGGGTTTCAACAGATGACAATTTGAGGGCTTCAACTTCATCCCATACTTGGCAAGGGACGCGAACACCTCGGCTAGGTGCTCCAGGTGGGCTTCATACGTCTGTGAGTACACAATCACATCATCCAAGTACAGCAAGACGGTCTCGAAATTTAGATGCCCCAGACAGCATTCCATCAGCCGTTGGAAGGTTCCAGGGACATTGCACAGCCCGAACGGCATGCAATTGAACTCGCAGAGTCCCATAGGAGTGGCGAAGGCAGTCTTCTCTCGGTCTTCCAATGCCACGGCCACCTGCCAGTACCCGCTGGTGAGGTCAAGGGTGGAGAAGTAGTTAGCGGTTCTCAGCGCGGCCATGGACTTTTCAATGCGGGGCAGAGGGTAAGCATCCTTATGCGTTATCTGGTTAATCTTCCTGTAATCCACACACATCCGCATGGTGCCATCCTTCTTCTTAACCAGCACCAACGGGGTGGCCCAGGGACTACAGCTGTCCCTAATAACCCCTGCCTCCTTCATGTTCCTCAACATGTCTTTGGCGCATTGGTAGTGCGCGGGGGGAATAGGCCTGTATCTCTCTTTAATAGGGGGGTATGTACCGGTAAGGATGTGGTGTTGGACCCCTTTAATCTGCCCAAAATCTAGAGGGTGTTTGCTAAAAACCCGCTCATACTCCTGTACCACCTGGTATACCCCTTCCTTGTGGTGTGTGGGGGTATCATCAGTACCGACGTGCAGCTCTCTACACCACTCGTCTAACTCCCCCAGGGATGAGTGGGAACCGGCAGTAGGCGGTGTGATCGGGGGAACGGCTTCATGGATGGTGTGGGGATCTAGAGTGAGCAATTTGGCAAGGGTAGCGTACCGGGGAAGCCTAACCTCTTCCTCCCCACAGTTCAGCACTCGTACGGGCACTCTCCCTTTCTTGACGTCTACCACCCACCGGGCGGCCATTACTGTAGGCCAATGTTCGGAGGATATCGGCTCTATCATGGCGGGGTAGTCTCGTCCTTGGGGCCCTACTGCTGCCCTACACCAGATCATCATCTCACTCCTGGGAGGTACAATCAAAGGGGCCGCATCCATCACTCTCACTCCTCCAATCTCTCCTCCTGTCGAGTTCACATGCTGGCGAT
Source organism: Anomaloglossus baeobatrachus (assembly GCF_048569485.1). Taxonomy (NCBI): domain Eukaryota; kingdom Metazoa; phylum Chordata; class Amphibia; order Anura; family Aromobatidae; genus Anomaloglossus; species Anomaloglossus baeobatrachus. Next base: position 176,065,924 of record NC_134362.1, on the reverse strand, counting down.
ACATCAGGGCCCGGATCTCACGCTGCACATGTCGCGGGCGGGGAGGAGGGTGTCAGCACTGCGCTCACCCCTCTGCTCGGGTCCGGCTGCTGCTGCTCAGTGGTGGCTCGAGCGGTGGGCCGGATCCCGGGGGTTCTCGAGCGGCACTCTTCGCCCGTGAGTGAAAGGGGAATTTGGGTGTGGGGATTGTTTATTGTCCGTGACGCCACCCACGGTTGTGGTGATTTGTTGACACCACCGCTGCTCTGTGTGGGGATCCCGGGAAGGATAGTATGGAGCAGCCAGTTGTTGTGTTGCCCCTCCGTGGGTAGGGGTTGGTGATCCCGGGGCCCAGTGATGAGGTGGGAGATGCAGGGCTTGGTGGGCGCAGGGACGCGGGGGCAGCGCTGTGCCTTGCGGCACTGTGGTACTCACTCAGCCTGAGACGTTGACACAGTTCTCGGTAAAACACACGGCTGGAAAGACGGTTCCCATGGACGGCTGCACTTGCTTTCCCCAGTAGGTGACGGTGATGTCCCTTTTCCTGCACCTAATGTTGTTGATGGTCTCGATGGGTTCCCACCGGTAACCCGCTCCCCGGCTTCAAGCTGGACCGGAGGAGCTCTACTCTTTGCCCGCAGGCGCTGGCCCTTAGAAACTGGTGCCCTGGCGGTGGCGGTGTCTCTACTGTAATGGTTGGGCTGTTGCCTTCAATCGGGACTTGGTTGTTGGGGGATCTACGTCCCCTTCACTGACGGATTTGGCAAATTATGGCGACTCCTAGCCTTGCCGGGGGCCGAGAGGCCCCTGCCCTGGTGCTGACTGTCATTTGTACACTGCTCCAGACCGCCGGGCCACCACCCGTCTGCGGTCCTTCCAGGAACTTCCAAACGGTCACCCCTCCGGACAATCACCGCCGTTGCTGACCTTGCTGACTCTGTCCTGCACACACTTATGATGCTCACTGGGGGATTCCAGCAGCTAAATAGGAAAGGGTTCTTTACAGTTAGAGCAGTCAGACTGTGGAATGCCCTATCACAAGAGGTATTAATACCTGACACAATAACAACCTTTAAAAACGGGCTGGATGATTTCCTCAGTACATAACATTGTCAGTTAAAAAATGATTTAGTGATAAAATGTAGAATTAGTGGAGGAAGGTTGGACTAGATGGACCTAGGGGTTTTCTCAACCTGTGTAATGATGTAAATACTAGATCAAGGGGACTGTACTAACCCTGATAGTGAATCTATCAAACTACCTACCAGTGGAGGATAAACACCCTAAGGGCGGCTTTGCACGTTGCAACATCGCACGTGCGATGTCGGTGGGGTCAAATCGAAAGTGACGCACTTCCGGCGTCACTTTCGACATCGTTGTGTGTAAATTCTAGATGATATGATTAACGAGAGCAAAAGCGTCGTTATCGTATCATCGTTGCAAGCTCTGACTTTTTCATAATTACGCTGCCGCGACCGGTACAATGCTGTTCCTCGTTCCTGCAGCAGCACACATCACTGTGTGTAAAGCCGCAGGAGCGAGGAACATCTCCTTACCTGCCGCCGGCGGCTCTACGGAAGGAAGGAGGTGGGCGGGATGTTTACATCCTGCGTATCTCCGTCCCTCCGGCGCTATTGGCCGCCTGCCGTGTGACGTCGCTATGACGCCGCACGACCCGCCCCCTCAACAAGGAGGCGGGTCGCCGGCCAGAGCGACGGTCGCAGGGCAGGTGAGTGCATGTGAAGCTGGCGTAGCGATAATTTTTGCTACGCCAACTATCACAAGATATCGTACCTGCGACGGGGGCGGGGACTATTGCGTGCGACATTGCAGCATCGCCTTGCGATGTCGCAACGTGCAAAGCCCGCCTAAGGCTATGTGCGCACGTTGCGTAATTGCATGCGTCCTGCATCCCCTGCATAATCTATGAAGATTATGCAGGAGCCGTGCGCACGTGGCGCGCGTTCTAAGAAGTGACATGTCATTTCTTTCGTGCGCTCTGCCTGCAGCCCCCGCTCTGTCTATGGGATGGTCTGCAGTCAGAGCACATGGAATCGGCTTTTTTTTTTTTTTCATTACGGACTGTTTCTGCAGCGATTTGAAGCACACGTGTGCTGTTCAAATTGCTGCAGAAATTTCTGCAGGGACAGTACGCAACGTGCACACATAGCCTAAGTTAGTGGTGCCTCAGCTCCCCGATGGCTGGCCCTTACTAGCTCTGGATGGCCCTATCTCTGCATCATAGATAGGCTTAGGACATCAGTCTCATTTTGCAACAAGCCTCCTGATGAACCTGTAGAGGAAATCACGTTGAGGCAGTTAATATATACTCCTTGATAAGTATTTGTATACCTACCTACCTGTATGATATTGCACTCTCTGGAATTTGGGCAGCATTTTGAACTTATCTATGATTTGTTTTTTACTTTTTTAATTTCTTTCCCTTATGTGAAACTATACTGCAGTTTGCTACTGTTACCACCAGAGGGCAGCATTGCATCATTATTCATTCACTTTAGTAAAAGATCACTATAACTATATATATAAAGTAATATAAAGTATACACTATAAAGTATATACACTGCAGGCAGCACAGGAATATTGCTGTGTGTTACATGAAGCCAGTGATCGCATGTTCAAGTCCAAGTTCGAGTAGGAAAACAATTGTTAACAAAATATAGAAAATATTTTCTATAATTAAATTAACTATGTAAAAATAGGAATAATGAAGAAAACAGGGCATCATCTTAATCCATTTTTACATAGTACATAGTTACTTAGGTTGAAAAAAGACCTAGGTCCATCTAGTTCCCCCTTCCTCCACCAGTTCTACATTTGGTCACTAAAGCGGGCTTTACACGCTGCGACATCGCTAATGCGGAGTCGTTGGGGTCACGGAATTCGTGACGCACATCCGGCCGCATTAGCGATGCCGTTGCGTGTGACATCGATTAGCGATTTTGCATCGTTGCAAAACAGTGAAAAATCGCTAATCGGCGACACGGGGGTCCATTCCCAATTATCGTTACTTCAGCAGTAACGAGGTTGTTCCTCGTTCCTGCGGCATCACACATCGCTGCGTGTGACGCCGCAGGAGCGAGGAACGTCTCGCTACCTGCCTCCCGGCCGCTATGCGGAAGGTAGGAGGTGGGCGGGATGTTACGTCCCGCTCATCTCCGCCCCTCCGCTGCGATTGGGCGGCGGTTCAGTGACGTCGCTGTGACGCCGCACGGACCGCCCCCTTAGAAAGGAGGCGGTTCGCCGGTCACAGCGACGTCGCCGGACAGGTAAGTATGTGTGACGGCTCTGGGCGATGTTGTGCGCCACGGGCAGCGATATGCCCGTGTCGCGCAACAGATGGGGGCGGGTACGCACACTAGCGATATCGGGACCGGTATCGCAGTGTGTAAAGTAGCCTTTAGTCATTTATAACCGACAATGTTGTGTGTACTGAGGAAATCATCCAGCCCTTTTTTAAAAGCTGTTATACTATTGTGCCGCCCCCGTGCGCAAGCGTGATGGGTATATGCAGTACGATATAAATGTGTCTTGTTTCTGGCAGGGCCGGCTCCAGGTTTTTGTGGGCCCCGGGCGGAAGAGTCCCAGTGGGCCCCATCCACACACAGACACCGATACGAACATATACATATTTAAAGACAAACTCACAAAAATACATATAAACAGACAAATATATACAGTCATATACACTTACAGACACACACACACGTCTGCTGCATACAGACACACACACACACAACTCTGCTACATACAGACAAACACATACAACTCTGCTACATACAAACACATACAGCTCTGCTACATACAGACAAACACATACAACTCTGCTACATACAGACAAACACATACAACTCTGCTACATACAGACAAACACATACAACTCTGCTACATACAGACAAACACACACAACTCTGCTACATACAGACAAACACACACAACTCTGCTACATACAGACAAACACATACAACTCTGCTACATACAAACACATACAACTCTGCTACATACAGACAAACACATACAACTCTGCTACATACAGACAAACACATACAACTCTGCTACATACAGACAAACACACACAACTCTGCTACATACAGACAAACACACACAACTCTGCTACATACAGACAAACACATACAACTCTGCTACATACAGACAAACACACACAACTCTGCTACATACAGACAAACACATACAACTCTGCTACATACAGACAAACACACACAACTCTGCTACATACAAACACATACAACTCTGCTACATACAAACACATACAACTCTGCTACATACAAACACATACAACTCTGCTACATACAGACAAACACATACAACTCTGCTACATACAGACAAACACATACAACTCTGCTACATACAGACAAACACACACAACTCTGCTACATACAGACAAACACATACAACTCTGCTACATACAGACAAATGCACACAACTCTGCTGCTCTGTGGGGCCCACACCCGCGGCTCGGCGGGGACAGCACCCGCGGCTTGGCGGGGACAGCACCAGCGGCACTGGCAGCACCCGCGGCTCGGCAGGGCCCACACCCGCGGCTCGGCAGGGCCCACACCCGCGGCTCGGCGGGGCCAGCACCCGCGGCTCGGCGGGGCCCACACCCGCGGAATCGGCGGGTGGGGGCATTGGCAGGGGCCAGGGCATACATCCAGGGGGTAGAAGCAGCTCACCGGGGCCTATAATGGGGAGGCGGGGAGGGCACTTACCCGATTAGGTCACGGTGGAGAGGGGGCCCACACAGCGCCGGACAGAAGCTCGCCTCCTTCATCTGTGGGACTGAGAAGGCGGTAGCTCCGCCCACAGATGAAATTCAAACGAGGATGTCTGCGCGCCTTAAAGTGACGGCGCCGCAGATTGCTGCCGAGGACTGCGGTCCCCGGAACTCGGCCAGGGACCGCAGAACTGTAAAGGCGAGTTGGCCCCGGCCAAGGGACAGGAGAACTGACGAGGCCGAGTGGGCCCCCCCGGCTCTCCAGGGCCCCGGCATTTGCCCGGGTTTGCCGGGTGCTGACGCCGGCCCTGGTTTCTGGTATTGCGATAAGTACGCTAAAGCGCGCACACATGCGCAATACTCACTGAGGGGAATCCTTGTGACGTTACTTGGAGTCCGCAGGGCGTAACTACCACGGTCGCAGCGGTCGCCACTGCGACCGGGGCCCGGGAGGTTAGGGGCCCGCCCTGAAGATAAACAGCTGATCGTGTCAGGGAGCGAGAGCTGCATACTTATACTATACGATCTCTTTTACAAGGGGCCGGCACCGCCCCCTCCAGCCTCTTTACCTGTGACTGCCTGCCGCGTCATCTACTCTTTACAGCCAGGGTATGGAGACAGTGACTGGCTGCTGTTTGTGACTGTGGATGCATGTCGGGCCGGCAGTGCAGGAAATGAAGATTCAGGTCAGGACTGGAGGCTGCAGACAGTGGCCGACACAGTTTGTGACTTGTTTGTGACGCTCAGCTTCTGCTGCCTCCCTCTCCCATTAGCTCTGTAGTAATGGGCAGCCATGTGCTGGGCAGGGTCAACAGTAACTATAATGCAGAAAAGTGGATCTGGCCCTTTTTGCATTATATCTTTATTATAACATGTAAAGATTCACCAAGCTGCCAGTGCTTGGAACACTAGAATCTGGGGGGATGGGGGATAAGGGACTGAGGCTGATCTATGAGTTGGTGGGGGTCACAACCCACAGAATCAGTGCCATACAATGAGTGTAAGCAGTGGGGGACGCATTTGGAGCAGTTTGTTGAAGGCAGCCAGGTCCTTTGCACTATATATGGCTAAATGACTGTGCACTGCTGAGTGCTATTACACTGTAACGCTATGCGCACAAGATGGAGATTTGTTTGCAGAAATTTCTGCACCAAGTCTGCATCTACTGGCAGGAGAAATGCTGCAGCAAAAACAAAGGGTTTTGCCACAATTTGGTGCATTATATGTATTTTTGGTTTTGTTTTTTTTTTTTCATTACATTTAATGGGGAAAACGCAGCATAAACACAGAAATAATTGACATGCTGCAGTTTTTTTTTTCTACAACCAAATCTGCAAGGAAAAGATCCTGAACGTGTTCACAATACTTCAGGATTCTCATTTACCATATTTTTCGCTTTGTTAGACGCACTTTTTTCCCCTGAAAACTGGCGGTAAAATGAGGATGCATCTTACAAAACAGATATGGCTTGATGAAGGCGGCGGTGATCGAGCGGGCTGATAGGATGCGCTCAGAGGTGTCGCGTGGACAGCATTGATCTGCGGGCAGGCGGGCTGTGAGGGTGTCTCGATGGCGGGTGCATTGAGCTGACTGCAGGCTCAATTGAATCGCTCACAGTTCACGCGATGAACTTCAAGAAAATGGCCACAGAAGCAGCGCTTGCGCAGATTGACACAATGGACTTTAAGAAAATGCCCGTGGAGTCCTATCTACGCATGCGCCACCTCCGCAGCCATTTTCTTGAAGTCAAATCTCGTCAAACGCGGATGATTCAATGGAGCCGGCAGTCAGCTCAATGCACCTGCCGCCGAGTTGCCTCCACAGACCACCCGCCGCCATGACACCCTGTGTTGTGAAACCTCCACAGCCCGCCCGCAGATCAATGGCGGCCGCTGCAACAACCTTGAGCGCATCCTGTGACACTGCTCCACCACCACCGCCCTGGTAAGCCATAGCCGAGGGATTCAAATGCGCCCATGGCTACACCCCGAGCCGCAGCATCGCTGACCCTCCTGAGCCGCAACACCCCCTCCTCCAAGCCTGCAGAATCGCAACCCTCCTGTGACCTTCACAAGCCACTACACCACTGCCGCTCCCCCCTGGTGAGCATTAGGATTAAGACGCACTGGGATTATAAAATGGACCATTTTCAACATTAAAACTTATTTTTTCTTATTTTCCTCCTCTAAATCTGGGGTGCATCTTATGCCAGAAAAGTATTTTATTTTTCATTTTATAAGGATTTCCTGCAGCAGCATTTACTGAACTGTACACTGACAAGCTGCAGAATTTATGCTAAACTGTGAACTGTATATATATACCTGTCCTCAGGGGTGTAACTACCACGGTCGCAGCGGTCGCGATTGCGACCAGGCCTCAGAGGTCAGGGGCCCGCGGCCGCCCGGCAGATCAGCAGCCAGCTCCTTTCTGTGAGAGGAGCTGCGCTGTTCTGCACCAGACCACGCGGCGGCTGCTATTTGACCCGGTCGCCGCCGCTGACACCGGGACCCCCTGTCTAGTGTCAGCAGTGGCGTCACCGCGCTCCCGTCTCTCACCGCGCTCCCGTCTCTCACCGCGCTCCCGTCTCTCACCGCGCTCCCGTCTCTCACCGCGCTCCCGTCTCTCACCGCGCTCCCGTCTCTCACCGCGCTCCCGTCTCTCACCGCGCTCCCGTCTCTCACCGCGCTCCCGTCTCTCACCGCGCTCCCGTCTCTCACCGCGCTCCCGTCTCTCACCGCGCTCCCGTCTCTCACCGCGCTCCCGTCTCTCACCGCGCTCCCGTCTCTCACCGCGCTCCCGTCTCTCACCGCGCTCTGCTTTGATATTGCATAGAGTAGCCGGCGCCGCTCCATGCATCATCAGTCTTCCCCCGTGTCTGCGCGGTGACATCCCTCCTGTGCGACTGCTGTGTGTGGTGAGAGCACAGAGCACAGGAGGACGCCGACCGGAGCCACGGGGGAACGAAGACAGAAGTGAGGACGGACAGCGGTGATCAAGTAGAGGTGAGGACAGAACTGCGGTGGAAGGAGGAGAGGTGAGTACTTGTTTTTTTAATTTTTTTTTTATAAATCAGTGAGTACACGGGGAGGCACTGGCTGCAGGACACATGGAGTCCTTGGGGAGGCACTGGCTGCAGGACACATGGAGTCCTTGGGGAGGCACTGGCTGCAGGACACATGGAGGCCCTGGGAGGTGCTGGTTGCAGGACACATGGAGTCCTTGGGGGGGGAATTTGTTGCAGGACACATGGAGTCCTTGGGGGGGTGGGGGGGAGGCTGGCTGCATGACTCATGGAGGCCTGGTAAGGGGCTTGCTGCATGACACATGGAGACCCTGGGGGGGCTGGCTGCATGACACATGGAGGTCTATGGGGCTGCATGATACATGGAGGTCTATGGGGCTGCATAATAAACATGAAGGACACTTATACCTGGACTATATAAGTGCATTGTACATGGAGGAGTATGGGGCTGCATAATACAATATGAAGGTTTATGGGGCTGCATTGTAATACATATAGGACTATGGGGGCTACATTATAATATATGGAGGACTATGGAGGCTACTTTATATATGGAGGACTATGGGGGTGCATTATAAAACATGGAGGACTGTGGTGCAGAATAATACATGGAGAACTATGGGGTGAATTATAATACATGGAGGACTATGGGAAATGCATTATAATACATGGAGGACTATGGAAGGGCATTCTAATATATGAAGGGTTATGTGGGACCCTTTATACTATATGGAAGGCTATGTGGGGGCCATTATAGTTTTTGAAGAACTATATACGAGGGGGGACAAAGATACAAACATGGGATGGGAACGTTTTATGCTGAGGAAAAAAGGCTCTTTCCCTCAGCACCCAGATTTCCCATGCTCTGATATGGGAAAGCTGGGTGCTGAGGGAATGATGTATAGCAGAGCATGGGAAAGCTGGGTGCCGAGGACAAGATGGATATCAGAACATGGGAAAGCTGTGTGCTGAGGGTAAGAGCCAAGTGTCAGCATCATTATCCTGTACCCTGAGTGTCAGTGTCATTATCCCGTACCCTAAGTGTCGGTGTATGTAGAGGGGGGGCCCCGGTACAAATTTTGCACCAGGGCCCATCAAATTCTAGTTACGCCACTGAGTCTGCACAATAGCTGATATTTCCTACTTAATGTGTGTACGCAGTTAAAGGGGTTATCCGGCTTTTGACTTTTTTTTTTTATTACCCTATTGGGCTACATTGGGGCAGGTGAGTAGATAGAGAGCACTTACCTGCCCTGCTGTCAGCCCCTCTCCCCCAGCTCAGAGTGGTCATGTGACCGCTCCTGCCGCGATTTTGCTGCTTCCGGTCATTTCATGTCAACATAGGCAGGGCCATGTTGACATGCAAATCTGGAACAGCATGTTGCCGCCCCTGCTGGACTGTACAGTGCGTGGAGTCTCCGCCCCCTTCCCTGCACCCTCCCACACATTCCCCTGTACTCTGCCCACAACATCCCCCTGCACTGCTGTGGGGTCCGTGAACTGGGGGCGGGGCTTGGCGGCGGCTGCCGTGGTGTCAGCGCCAGCACCGGGCCCCCTGCTCAGGATCGCACATTCAAATGTACCGGCATCACAGATCACAGATGCCGATATATTTGAAAGCGCTGATGAGAGGGAGCGCAGCGCTGCTTCTCATCACTGCCCAGCTGTCTGTGCTCTCTTCAGGACAGCGGTGACGTCACTACTGTGCTGATATGGCCAGAGCACAGACAGCGCGCGAACGTCCAGGAGCGGCGGGGACCGAGGACGGGTGAGTATGTACTCCCTACATGTGTTCCCTATGGGGGTGGGGGGGGTCGGTGCAGAGCGCCGTGTGTGCGTGCGGTGCAGAGCCATATGTGTGTGTGTGTGCGGTGCAGAGCCATATATGTGTGTGTGCGGTGCAGAGCCATATGTGTGTGTGGTGCAGAGTCCGATGTGTGTGTGATGCAGAGCCATGTGTGTGTGTGCGGTGCAGAGCCATGTGTGTGTGCGGTGCAGAGCCATGTGTGTGTGCGGTGCAGAGCCATATGTGTGTGTGCGGTGCAGAGCCATATGTGTGTGTGCGGTGCAGAGCCATATGTGTGTGTGCGGTGCAGAGCCATATGTGTGTGTGCGGTGCAGAGCCATATGTGTGTGTGGTGCAGAGACCGATGTGTGTGTGCGGTGCAGAGCCATATGTGTGTGTGGTGCAGAGACCGATGTGTGTGTGCGGTGCAGAGCCATATGTGTGTGTGGTGCAGAGCCCGATGTGTGTGTGCGGTGCAGAGTCCGATGTGTGTGGGGTGCAGAGCCCGATGTGGGGCTGTTATTTGCAATGCTGTAGTGATAACAGGTCAGTGCTGGGCAGAATACTGACATGGAATGTGTGTGCAGAGGGGGAGGCTGGACACTGGGGTGGGGCTGGACACTGGGGTGGGGCGGTGCCAGCTGTGACTGGGAGGTTTGGCACAGGAAGTGGTCATGTTTGCTAGAGCTGAATGTAAACAAAGAGCTGCAGAGAATAAAGTCATAATTCAAGAGGAACAAAAGTTAGTAAACAAAAAATAACAATGTAGGGGTGTTTTATATGACAATACAGCACAGATTAGCTTAACAAAAATTTTTGCATTTATGTCGGACAACCCCTTTAACAATGTTTGGTCACATATCTTTACAGCTTCTGCTAACAAAAACCTCATGTATACTAGCCTGGTTCTTTATAATAATTTTCTTGATAAACGCACGTAATATTAGAATCACTTGAGTTGTATCTAGGTAAAACAGGATGTACGCATGTGTGGCGCCCTGGACAAGCCAGGACGTCACAGGTACTGCAACAAACACACCCCACACCCCGGTTAGGCATATCAGTCACACACAAATCCTTGTTGCCTCCCTCCAGGGGCTGATGTCCACACCAGGTAGGGTGGAGCCAGGTGGTTGGCTCCACCCACTGAGGAGTTCACAGTCCTGGAGGCGGGAAAAGGAAGCAGTTCAGTTTTGGAGTAGAAAGGGAGAGGAATAAAGTAGTAGTGGAGGAGCAGACTGACCGTGTCCGGGTACGTGGCCCGGGCACATACAGCAAGGTTGGCAGACGGTGGTGACCATCTGCAGGAGGGGCCGATCGACGCGGAACCGTAGGACCGGGGACGGGCGGTGGCCCGCCGGTACCGAACCGGGGAGCGAAGAGAAGCCAGCACCATTCGGCAGGGCCTACGGACCCCAACCAGGCTTGGAGTCGCCGTAAAACCAGTCAAATCCGTTAGCAACGGGAACCTCTGGGGTTTCCCAGCAGCAAAGACCCGATTGAAGGCAACCGCTCAACCGTGAAGGGAAATACAGTCACCGCCAAGGCTACAGTTCCCAGGGCCAGAGCCTGCGGGCAAAAGGGGCTCCCTCTACATCTATCCACGCTGGGGAGCGGATTACCGGTGGGAAGCCATCGGGGCCGAAAACACACTACAGGTGCAGGGAAAGGCAGTCACCACCAACCTACCAAGAGTGACCACCACAGCCGTCTGCGGAACCCGTCCATCCAGCCGCTTGTTTTATCAGAGACTCTGTGTACGTTACTGGCTGAGTGAGTACCACAGTGCTGTCTGGCACCGCGCTGCCCCCGCGACCCTGCACCTCACCAAACCCTGCCATCCACTCTCCAGTCACCCCAAACGGGCCCCGGGACCACCCAAAACCCCCCTACCCACGGAGGGGAGAGAAACATCTCGGCTGCTCCCTGTCATCGCTCCCGGGATTCCTGTCCAGAGCAGCGGTGGTGTCACAACCTCACCACAAACCGTGGGTGGCATCACAAACCGACTTTCCCAATCCCAAAAACTACCCCTTTCACTCACGGGCGAGGAGTGCCGCTCGAGTCCTCGCATCCGGCCCACCGCTCGAGCCACCGAGCAGCGAGCAGCAAGCAGCAGGCTGCAGCAGCGCCAGACCCGAGCGCCAGCGAGAGCGCAGCAGCGACGGCCCCCTCCCCGCCCGCGACAACTTGGCGTCACGAACAGGATCTTACCGTTCTACCGCATGGTAGAGGTGCGCCTTGTGTCCCGCCGGAGGTGTCCGGCCGAAAAATTCCAGAATCCGCCATATTGGGTGCGAAAAGCTCCCTGCTCGAGCGTCTTTTCGAGCAGTGGAGGCGCGAAAGCCGAAGCTCCGCCCCTGAAGAGGAGGTGCTGAGAAGAAACCAAGGGGGGGCGGTTGGTGTCTGGCCGCATGAAAACCGCGGCTATAAAAGCAGGGACGCCAGGACTCTGCGGCCATCTTTGGTTCCTGGAAGAGGCCGCTGCAACGATGTATAGTCCGTCCGGCAACACCGTCGTTCCTTCGCCCGCGCCTGGTACCGCGGCGTGGGTGGAAGTCCGGACCGTCCAGCTAAGCAGCCGTCTACAGGTCCGTGTGCAGCTCCTCCTGGAGGAGTGGGAGGCCGACATGGCGGACGTGGTGGCGGCTATGCGGAGACGCGAGGTGGAGGAAGAGTTGGAGAGGCGGGTAAGCGACCCACGCCACAGTAGTCCGAAGGGATTGGCCGTTGCGGCTGAGGGACCCGGCCTGCGCCCGCTCACTCTGCTGCCTTCCCCGCTACCCGTATTAGTTGCTACCACCCCGCCACTAGGCCTGCTACCTGCCCAACCGGTAGCGGTACCCTGCCCGTCCGCCCAAGCCGACCGACCTGCAGTCGAAGCCCATAACCGTCTTGAACCGCTTCCCTGGAAGCTGCCGAAGACCGAGCCCGTCAGCGGAGATGTACCGGAGGCACATGCAGTGACCGTGCCTGGTCCCGTACCGACTCCGGCAGCCCGTCCTGTGCAGGAAGAGGCGGAGGTCAAGTGGGAGAGGAACCCTGTACCCATCCACCACGCCTCGGCTGAGGCTGCGCCGGGTCGTTGCTGTGAGGCAGCACCCCAGGCCATGACACCGCGGGATCCTCCACAGAGGGCGCCAGTGGTGGGCAGCGTGGTGGAAGTCTCGCGGGGCCCAACCCGCGCGCAGGGGTAAGCAGTAGCCCCTTACTGGGACAGGGAACCGACCCCGCTGGGCCGAGAAATTGCAGAGAGGGAAAAGCTGAAGGCTGAACTAATCGCCCGCACCATCAGAGAAAAAGAGAGCCTCCGCCGAGCCACCTTCAGAGTATGGGGCCCGATCCACGAGGGGCAAGTAAGGAAATTTGATGTCCGTCGGGGATACGGGTTTATCTATGAGCCGGGCCTGGAGGCCGAAGTTTTTGTAGCCCGCCGGGACGTTAATGCCCACTTACCAGAGGACCACCCGGGCCGTAACCTACTCCCAGGGGATTTGGTCCAGTACACGCGGCATTGCGGAGAGAGGGGCTGGTTTGCCCTGGACGCCAAACTGAGGGGCAGTCAGCCACCGAGCAGCGAGCAGCAAGCAGCAGGCTGCAGCAGCGCCGGACCCGAGCGCCAGCGAGAGCGCAGCAGCGACGGCCCCCTCCCCGCCCGCGACACATGCGTGATGGGCGCATGCACTATGATATAAACGTACCTTGCTTTTGGGACTTGGGACGAGTGCCCTAAATGAGTACGCATGCACAGTAACCAAAAAAGCCATCAAGGGGATTCCTTGGTGACGTTGCTTTGGAGCTCTACGCTATAGGTAAACCACCTATGTGCGCACGCACAGCTGACAATGGCTGGCCATATAACCTTGCAGATCCTGAGTAAACGTACTACCTAATGGTCTTTACACAGGTGAGGTACGTTTACTGCTCAGGTGATGAGCGCCTCTTTATCAGCATGGGTTTAAATAGCCACCTCACACTGAACACTTCACTTCTCTATTTTGCCCTTGAGGAAGTCACTACGTGACGATACGCGTGGGGCTTGGATCACCAGAAACACTAAGTATGGATGTGGGTTTTCTTTATTAGGAATCTTATCCCTGGGCACTTAACCACATTGGGGAGGTGTTTTGCTGTGCTCCTCTGGACTCCTAGACAGTTTTCCTCTATGCATTTGTAAGATCCTGCTTTATTCATTTACTTTGACTTAAGCGGGCTTTACACGCTACGATTTCGCTACAGCGATCTCGTTGGGGTCACGGATTTTGTGACGCACATCCAGCCGCTGTAGCGATGTCGTAGCGTGTGACTTCTAGGAGCAATTTTGGATCGTTACAAAAACGTTCAAAATCGCTCCTTGCTGACATGGGGGTCCACTGCCAGTTATCGCTGCTGTTGCTGGGGCGAAGTTGATCCTCGTCCCTGCGGCAGCACACATCGCTACGTGTGACGCCGCAGGAACGAGGATCATCTCCTTACCTGCGTCCCGGCCACAATGCGGAAGGAAGGAGGTGGACGGGATGTTATGTCCCGCTCATCTCCACCCCTCCGCTTTCATTGGGCGGTCGATTTGTGACGTCGCTGTGATGCCGAACGGACCGCCTCCTTAGAAAGGAGGCGGTATGCCGTTCACAGTGATGTCAAAGGGCAGGCAAGTACGTGTGACGGGGGTGCGCGTTTTTGTGCGCGACGGGCAGCGATATGCCCATCGCGCACAAACGATGGGGCCGGGTCTCATGCTAGCGATATCGGGCCAGATATCACAGCATGTAAAGCCACCCATACTGTCATGAATTCACTCATGGGGAGAGAAGACTCAGTTGATTCACTTTGGCCAACCTCTGACCATTTATCCAAACCCCAATTTTATGTGTGGGCTTATTTCCATCTCTGCCAATAAATATAACTTGCTCCGTTGATCATATTATTGTGTTCTATATACTGTTTATTCCATTGGATTTTCTGATTACCCAGTCCTGCATTCTGCTTAGTTGTTTTGTATTGACATTCTGATGGTCCAAATGTGTGTGGGTTTTTTTTAATGTTTTTAATTGTATATGTTCATTGTGTGGGTTTCCATGACACTTAAACGGGCTTTACACGCTACGAGATTGCTACAGCGATCTCGTTGGGGTCACGGATTTTGTGACGCACATCCGGCCGCTGTAGCGATCTCGTTGTGTGTGACTCCTAGGAGCGGTTTTGGATCGTTGCAAAAACGTCCAAAATCGTTCCTCGCTGACATGGGGGTCCATTCTCAAATATCGCTGCTGTTGCGTGGGCGAAGTTGATCCTCGTCCCTGCGGCAGCACACATCGCTACGTGTGACACCGCAGGAGCGAGGAACCTCTCCTTACCTGCCACACGCCAGCAATGAGGAAGGAAGGAGGTGGGCGGGATGTTCGTCCCGCTCATCTCCGCCCCTCCGCTTTGATTGGGCGGCCGCTTAGTGACGTCACGGTGACGCCGCTGTGATGCCGAACGTCCCTCCCCCTTGAGGGAGGGATTTTTTGGCAGTCACAGTGACGACGACGACCAGGTAAGTCCGTGTGACGCTGCCGTAGTGATAATGTTCGCTGCAGCAGCGATCACCAAATATCGGCATAACGATAGGGGCGGGTGCTATCACGCTCGCCATCTCTAGCATCGGCTAGCGATGTCGCAGCGTGTAAAGCCCGCTTTAGTGTTTGGTGTGTTTTTTTGCAAGCATCAATAAAAACTACTTTTATACACTTCTATATATTGTGTCTGGTTGATCCCTCATTCTATGGCCCTCTTTCTCTTGTTTTTCACTTACCCACGTGCCAGCAGCCGGCGCTGCTCGGATCCGGGCTTTCAGGGGTGGTGGCTCGGGGGCCTCCGGACCCGGGGGTCTCGCAGACACGCCGAATAAATGGGGGAACGTAGATGTACGGGCTGGGCCGTAGTAAGTTCGTGACGCCACCCATGGTGTGTGGTGCAGTGGGACACCACCGCTGCTGTTGTGGGGCACCCGGGGGAGATGTTGTGCAGCTAGTTGTTAACCCCTCCGTGGGTAGGGATGGTGGCCCCGGCACCCGGTGACTCTGTGCAGGGGTTAGCGACCGCAGGGAGAGTTTGTGTACTCACAGTTAATAAGCCACACAAGTCTCTGGTAAACCAAGGTGATGGTGGCCGGTTGCATTCGGGTCCCCCACCTGGCTGGTGGTCTCTATCCTTTTCTCTGCACTGGCCTGGTCCACCTCGGTTCTGCCGAGCAGTCTTCCCGTCTCTGCTGACGGAGACCACCGTCTGCCTCCTAGCCAGTGGCACCAGGGCTCCAACCCTGGTACCGTTCAACTTGAACTTTCCTGCTGGTGCTACACTTAGCTCCAGTCCACACTCCTCTCCAAACTGAACTCTCTCACTAACTACTGTTTTTTCCCACCCCGGGCTGTCTGGACCCCTGGGAGGGCGTGTCCCAACCGCCTGGTCACGCCCACTGGTGTGTCTATCTTTCCCTAAGGGGGGTGACTAGGGTTTCTGGTTGGCTGTGTGTCACCTAGTGGGGGAAGGTGTTATGCAGGGGCCTATTTGTGACTACCTGGTTTTGCCAGGGCGTCACACTATCTGCCATTACTACCTCTTGTGGTCGGCATTCCACAGTCTGACTGCTCTAACTGTAAAGAACCCTTTCTTATTTAGCTGTTGGAATCGCTTTTCTTCCACTCGCAGTGAGTGCCCCCTGGTCCTTAGTACTGTCTTTGGAAGAATTAAGTCATGTGCTAGTTCTTTATATTGACCACACATGTATTTATACATATAAATGAGATCTCCTCTGAGACGTCTTTTTTCTAAGAAAAAAGAAAAATGGGACTTGTTTAAAAAAACGGATGCTTACGTTTTATTTTTAACAGAAACTCATAAACTTGCATTATCTGAGCTGAATTTGCAAAATTGGACCAGAATAGCACCATTATAGTCAACGGCCCCGTTGGCGCGTATGTCAGAATCCTGTTTTGCAGGTGTAAGCGCCAACGGGACCACTGAACGTGGGGAAGAACACAATGTGAACGTACCCTTTGGCTAAGTTCACATATCCAGTAATCATCCATTACAACAGAACCAGCAGCAATCCGTTGGCAAAAGAGTCAATTTTTAAATAATTGATTTTACCTGGATCCATTTTTTTAGCATTGGTGTCTATGGAAAATGGATCCAGTAACAGATTCCTGTTCCTATTTATATTCCATTTGAAATTGATCCAGTAAGCAAAAAACAAATGAAAGAAAAATGGATGGCTAAATAACAATCCATTAACCGATCCGTTCTCCATAGACAAATTGGGTCTTCAGAATTTTTTTTGGCAATGCATTACTGCGTGATCCATTTTAAGGCCGGGGTCACATTAGAGTAGAGCATTGGATGTGAGAGAATCAGATGCAATATGTTAATGACAATCAGATCAAACTCTGCTGCGTGCATGAGCCGAGTGCCATCTGCTGTGAGCGTGAGCCCGAGTGCCATCTGCTGCGAGCGTGAGCCCGAGTGCCATCTGCTGCGAGCGTGAGCCCGAGTGCCATCTGCTGCGAGCGTGAGCCCGAGTGCCATCTGCTGCGAGCGTGAGCCCGAGTGCCATCTGCTGCGAGCGTAAGCCCGAGTGCCATCTGCTGCGAGCGTGAGCCCGAGTGTCATCTGCTGTGAGCGTGAGCCCGAGTGTCATCTGCTGTGAGCATGAGCCGAGTGTCATCTGCTGTGAGCGTGAACACGAGTGCCATCTGCTGCGAGCGTGAGCCCGAGTGCCATCTGCTGCGAGCGTGAGCCCGAGTGCCATCTGCTGCGAGCGTGAGCCCGAGTGCCATCTGCTGCGAGCGTGAGCCCGAGTGCCATCTGCTGCGAGCGTGAGCCCGAGTGCCATCTGCTGCGAGCGTGAGCCCGAGTGCCATCTGCTGCGAGCGTGAGCCCGAGTGCCATCTGCTGCGAGCGTGAGCCCGAGTGCCATCTGCTGCGAGCGTGAGCCCGAGTGCCATCTGCTGCGAGCGTGAGCCCGAGTGCCATCTGCTGCGAGCGTGAGCCCGAGTGCCATCTGCTGCGAGCGTGAGCCCGAGTGCCATCTGCTGCGAGCGTGAGCCCGAGTGTCATCTGCTGCGAGCGTGAGTGTCATCTGCTACGAGCGTGAGCCGAGTGTCATCTGCCGCGAGCGTGAGCCGAGTGTCATCTGCTGCGAGCGTCAAGCCGAGCGTCATCTGCTGTGAGCGTGAGCCGAGCGTCATCTGCCGCAAACGTGAGCCGAGCGTCATCTGCCGCGAGCGTGAGCCGAGCGTCATCTGCCGCGAGCGCAAACTGAGCAAAAGTATCAAAACAAATGAAGCAACATTGTATCGCTTCATTCACATCAAAGGTAAATAAGCTTTACATGCCGAGTGCTATAGAAAATGAAGACTGCAAGGGGTTGAGGATCACGTGGTAATCCTCCAGCGCAGTCAGCTGACTGTAGCATTGGTTTTTGCAGCCTCCTGTAACATGAGCTGTGAGCGCCTCCCTCCTGCACACTGATGTCACTGACAGCTGAGGGTCCTGGTTACGCCCCTGTAATGTCAGGCTCTATGGGAGACATGGGGAGGATGAGCCCCAGCAGCAGCAACAATGCAGAGGAGCCAAGTGCTGATCACCAGAGGTAAGGGCAGAGTGTGCAGGGCAGGACAGAGCAATCAACCAGGGGGGGGACAGAGCAATCAACCAGGGGGGGGACAGAGCTCTACCTCCATGACCCAGGAAGTAGGTCTCCTATACAAGGAGCACTGCTGACTGTCTGCTGTACTAAGCCGCTTTCTCGCACCCTCTCTAAAATTTCAGAAGCTGGTAAATAATGAGTTTCGGTCCATCTGTCATATTCTATAGAGGCTTGTGCTTATAGTCAGTTCTTGATAAGCTCGGAAGTGACTTTTAACCCCTTCTCGCTCCACGTGCCCAACCAGTTAGATCTTGAAGCGCAATTGTGACGTAAAAAAAGGCTTTGGTTTTATTTAATCCTCTAAGGACACTGACATTTTTCTTGTTTTGCATTTTGTTTGCTTTTAACTTTTTTTTATCTTGTGCTATGTTTTGGTGCGTTCATGATAAATATTTTTGTTTTACTAGTTCAGACAATTTTGCACGCATCAATACTAGTGATTAGCGAGTACTACCTTGCTCTGGTACTGGTAACTAGTGATGACCGGGCACTACCATGCTCGGGCACTCAGTACTCGTAACTAGTGATGAGCGGGCACTACCATGCTCGGGTGCTCAGTACCCGTAACTAGTGATGAGCGGGCACTACCATGATCAGGTGCTCAGTCCTTGTAACTAGTGATGAGCGGGCACTACCATGCTCGGGCGCTCAGTACTCGTAACTAGTTATGAGCGGGCACTACCATGCTCGGGCGCTCAGTACTCGTAACTAGTTATGAGCGGGCGCTACCATGCTCGGGCGCTCAGTACTCGTAACTAGTTATGAGCGGGCATTACCATGCTCGGGTGCTCAGTACTTGTAACTAGTGATGAACGAGCACTTCCATGCTCGGGTGGAAAATAAGTATTTAGTCAATAACAAAAGTTCATCTCATTATTTTGTTATTTATCCTTTGTTGGCAATGACAGAGGTCAAATGTTTTCTGTAAGTCTCCACAAGGTTGGCACACACTGTTGGTGGTATGTTGGCCCATTCCTCCATGCAGATCTCCTCTAGAGCAGTAATGTTTTGGGCCTGTCGCTAGGCAACACAGACTTTCAACTCCCTCCAAAGGTTTTCTATGGGGTTGAGATCTGGAGACTGGCTAGGCCACTCCAAGAACTTCATATGTTGTTATGAAGGCACTCCTTCATTGCCCTGGTGGTGTGCTTGGGATCATTATCATGCTGACAGACACGCCACGTTTCATCTTCAATGCCCTTCCTGATGGAAGGAGGTTTGCACTCAAATTCTCACAATACATGGCCTCATTCATTCTTTCATGTACACGGATCAGTCGTCCTGGTCCTTTTGCAGAGAAACAGCCCCAATGCATGATGTTGCCACCCCCTTGTTTCACAGTAGGTATGGTGTTCTTTGGATGCAACTCGGCATCCTGTCTCCTCCAAACATGACGAGATGTGTTTCTACCAAACAGTTCTACTTTGGTTTCATCAGACCATATGACATAATCCCAATACTCTTCTGGATAATCCAAATGCTCTCTAACAAACTTCAGACGGGCCCGGACATGTACTGGCTTAAGCAGAGGAACACGTCTGGCACTGCAGGATCTGAGTCCCTGGCAGCATACTGTGTTAGACCAAAGAAAAAATTCCCTTAAAATATAACCTTTAATATAACATTTAAAAGGTATAGTATAAATAATCTATAATTTACCAAAGCGTAACGCTCACCCTAATAGTGTAGGGACAATGAAAAATTACCAGGGGGAGGGGAGGGGGATGAAAATGTCCCTATGCTATCCCTCCAGTCACCCTACCTAGCAATGGAGGGTATGACGCCATAGGGTTGTGGCGGCCCCATTTACCGACTGGAAACCCTGGAGTAACCCTGGATAGCCCTACACTACACTAATATGTGCACAAAGTGAATTAAAATAACGTAATAATAGAGGCAGTCAACATAATAGTGTGATTATCTGGCCAAATGTATCAGATCCTCATAGTCAGACGTCGTCCGGACTTTGCCCGGACATGTACTGGCTTAAGCAGAGGAACACGACTGGCACTGCAGAATCTGAGTCCCTGGCAGCGTAGTGTGTTATTGATGGTAGCCTTTGTTATGGTGGTCCCAGCTCTATGCAGGTCATTCACTAGGTCCCCCGTGTGGTTCTGGGATTTTTGCTCACAGTACTTGTGATTATTTTGACCCCATGGGGTGAGATCTTGTGCAGAGCCCCAAATCGAAGGAAATTATCAGTGTTCTTGTATGTCTTCTATTTTCTTATTATTGCTCCACAGTTGATTTCATCACACCAAGCTGCTTGCCTATTGCAGCTTCTGTCTTCCCAGCCTGGTGCAGGCTACAATTTTGTTTCTGGTGTCCTTCGACAGCTCTTTGGTCTTCACCATAGTGGAGTTTGGAGTGTGACTGTTTGAGGTTGTGGACAGGTGTCTTTTCTACTGATAACAAGTTTAAACAGGTGCCATTACTACTGGTAATGAGTGGAGGACAGAGGAGCATCTTAAAGAAGAAGTTACAGGTCTGTGAGAGCCAGAAATCTTGCATGTTTTTATTGGTGACTAAATACTTATTTGCCACCATAATTTGCAAAAAAAATGTTGCCAAATCAGACGCGGTGATTTTCTGGATTTATTTTCTCATTTTATCTCTCATAGTTGTGGTCACCTGTGATGTCAGTTACAGGCCGACCTCATCTTTATAAGTGGGAGAACTTGCACAATTGGCGGCTGACTAAATACTTTTTTCCCCAATATATATATATATATATATATATATATATACAATATTTACATACTTATTTATTTTTTATTAATATATTGTTAACATCTTGTGCATGATAAGATATCATAAAATGTATCCCAGATGTTTAATAAATAAACAACTACTTACAGTATATTTGGTATCCTCATCCCTATATTGCCCGGTGGATAAAATTAACGTGTACATTTTTTTTTTTTTGGCACATTGGTATTGGTCAAAACGACAACTTTTCTGGCAAAAAAATAAGTCGACTAGAAAAGTAAAAAAAAAAAGTTTTCTTGGCAGGAGAGGACTCTGTCGACCAAGGACTATGCAAACCTAGCGTTAATCTTGGGGAAAAATACATACTAAGCGCAGAATATTAACCATTTGTAGTTTGGTGATGGCATATTCCACCGTACCGAGAAGTCATTCATCCGCATGCGGAGACATCTCATTAAAGTGTGGAGAGGGATGACATGTTCGGTAAGAGCGGTGCACTGCCTAGTAGTAATTGCCTTGTCTTCACTGTGAATTTCCAAGCTGATTTTTATCTGTTTTATGACAAGTTTTAGGGAGAAGATCAAGAGCCTCCTCGAGAAATATGATGTTGGCAGCCGGTACACCCACATTCCTCTCCCGAAAGCTTCGATCCTGCTCCCCTTGTTAATTAGACAAGGGAAGCCGCATCTCCTCCTGACTGTCAGATCAATGCAAGTAAGTCACCGGCGGATCTGTGCCGCGTATATTCCCAGACTTTACACTTCATTATATTCTCCATTATAACACGCTCCTCGCTAAAACGGAACAATTATCAGCTGTTATGTCTCATTTAGACATCACATTTCCAAAAGTGGAAACTAAATAAATAAATAAACCAATATGGCTTCTATATCCATATACCTGAATACAGTAATTCTGTGCCCAAGTGATCCTGCGTCAATATAATCTGATGATACGGGAAGTGTCATTTGGTTCTAGCACAAAACTGTATTGGGAAGCAGAATATTGATCGTCTATAATCAATAAGGTCTCATTACAGGGGTTTTATCGGCCTTGAAAATGACAGGAGGCCAAATCATCCTGTTCTTATGTCCCCGATCCTGAGCTCCTTCCTGACATATATGTCCCCCCATCCTGTTATATATGTCCTCCATCCTAGTATATATGTTCCCCATTTTAACCCACATCCTGGTTTATATATATAACCCTATCCTGATATATATGTCCCCATCCTGGTATATATGTCCCCATCCTGGGCCCGTCCTGGTATTTAGTGTCCCCCTCCTGGTATCTACTTTTCCCCACCTCATATATACTTTCCCTTTCCTCATATATATTGTCCCCCTCCTGGTGTATACTGTCCCCTTTCTGGTATGTACTCTCCCTCATCTTGTATATATGTCCTCATCCTGTATATATGCCTCATCCTGATCCCTTCCTGGTATTTAATGTCCCCCTCCTCATATATACTGTCCCCCTCCTCATATATACTGTCCACCTCCTGGTGTATACTGTCCCCTTCCTGGTATGTACTGTCCCTCTCCTTGTATATATGTCCTCATCCTGGTATATATGTCCCCATCCTAGGCCCCTCCTGGTATTTAGTGTCCCCCTCCATGTATCTACTTTCCCCCTCCTCATATATATTGTCCCCCTCCTGGTGTGCACTGTCCCCCTCCTGGTATATACTGAACCCTTTCTAGTATGTACTGTCCCCCTCCTTGTATATATGTCCTCATCCTGGTAAATATGTCTCCGTTCTGTCCAATGCAAAAAAAACAACAACATTGTACTCACCGTCCCTGGCTCGCACATCATGCAGCATCCTCCTGTGTAGCCAGTGCACAGTGGCCAGAAGCTTTCATCGGTTTTGGTGCTATTGCAATTCATGACGTCATTGACATGTGCCACCCTCAGTCACTGAGATGCACATGAATGCTGCCGGCTTCTGATTGGCCAGGAGCTTGTATCGCACTACAAGGACCCTACGGGTCTCTGCACCGCGATGCATTTCAGCAGGATGTGAAGCCTCAGACGCACATCCAGCTGAAGCAGGAGCAGGGGTCGGCGGACCCCCTGCAACTTTGGACCCAGTCGGAGTTGCGATCCCTGAGACCGCAATCGCTCTGTCCCAACTAGAATGTCATATTTTGGCAATGGGTTAATAATTGTTTTGGTCCCCTATAAGAGTTTGCATTGGTTCAAATCTTTTAAACAAGTGTCGATACACTCAATATGTACAGTAATCTGACTGCCGAAATGCCCCATAAAGCATACATGGTGCACAACAATATCAAAACAACATACAGCTAAGCCACCACAAGAACGATGGCAAAGCTGCCTCCAAGAAACTAAGAAAAAAACCTGATGGCACATCCTACCTTTCTAATAAGAACAGGTGCAGACTAAGTATGAAACATAGTAACAAAAAGAAGACAGCTGCACTCTGTAGTGCTAAGATATGTGGAACAATGAATATGGGAATATAGACATGCATTACTGCTGTGAAAAACATGTAAAAATTGAGATACTTCGCGCACAAAAATGGCCAATTCTATGGGAGCCCAACAGCCAGCGGCAAGGCAATCTCTTTTTATTGGGTCCCAGGCCACTCTAATGCATCCCTTTTGGGTTAAAAATAAAACTACAATTTATGGCCGGATAGGAACCTGATAATGAAGAATTAAAATCGCCTGAGGCTGAAGAGCAGGAGTGCTCAATCAGAAGGCACTACCCTGTAATCTAAGAAAAAGACTGATGGCACATCCTACCTTTCTAATGTGAACAGGTGCAAACTGAACATGAAACATAGTAACAAAAAGGAGACAGCTGCACTCTGTAGTGTTAACATATGTGGAACCCTAAGAGAGGCATTAGAGTAGTTCACCTTGCCGTTTTCTGTTGGGCTCACATAAAACTGGCCATTTTTGTGTGCTAAGTATCTCAGTTTTTACATAGCAGTAATTCATGTCTATATAACCCTATTTCTTGTTCCACATATCTTAGTTCTACAGAGTGCAACTGTCTCCAAGAAACGACCGCCAAAGATTTCCTGAACCTGGGAAAACTCGACAGCCGTGCCGACATCTAAATGACACCATGTCCACCTAGCCATAAGGCATTTGCACAGTGCATTTTTTGTTTTTTTTAGCAGAAACTGAATGGAAAGTCTCCAAATCCTCCTCAAAAAACGTTGAGTTTCCGCTCCAAAAACTCAGCACAATGATTCAGTGTGCACATACCCTTATTTCATTGTAATCATCTGCAAGCTTACTGCAGGATACTCTAATGGTCCGTATATTTTAGATGGACGACTCGTTCAACAAGTTCTTGCATTTTCCTGGATAAGTGTTCAATAAAAATTGATCAAAAAATTACAATTTTTTTTTTTTTTGTTTACTTTTTGATCTTTGGAACGTTATTGTTTTTTTGTTTTTTTACTTATATTATTTGATCATCATTTATGTATAAGCTTAGTTGACCTTTTTATATCTCTTCTTTTTTGCGGTTTGTTGTTCACCTTTCCCTTTCTCTCCCATGTTGTCTTCCATCTATAAAAGTTCTCAAAAACCTTTTTGATGAAAAACAAAAAAATGTGTCAAGTGCACACTCAGCAAAATATGCTTATGGGGAAGACAGACACATCTGGTGGCAACTTAGGTCATGTGAGAACAAAGGGATTGGGCATATCAAAACCGATCTGCTCTATCACTATCTCACTCCAAACTCTGTGATTTGGAAATCTGATGGGCCCCCATACATGTTTAATAGTCAGACGTTCCTGCCAAAAACTCCACGTTCGACTGACGTTAATCTAATATTTATGGTCAGCTGTCACACTTACACGTAGCGTAAGCGTCCAGATAACAGACGTCTGATGCACAACAAAAAATACAGCAGACAATACAACAAGAAAGGGGGTACACCAGGTACATAGTAACAAATGTGGGCCTGAGCTCTAGTGAGAGGGGTAGATAGAACACCTGCAGCATTCTCTACACTCCTAGCCAGGCCCATACAGTCTCCGCAACATTCGCCAAGCAGGAACCTGAAACTGAGAAAATTCTATTGTTGCCATGGCTAGTGCATTGGCAGGTGGGAGATGCTAGCTCCATATCTGCACTAATATTACACAAGGAAAGGTAAGACAAACAGAGGGAAAACAGCAACAAAAAAGGTTAAAGTCTGGCTTCTGGAACATTCCTTCTAAGCTCCTTCCATTAAGGGGGCCAGTATACAAAAGTATTTGTATCTTCAGCAAGGATTGCTGGGAAACACCTCTATTTAACCTGAAGGGGCATGGCTACAAAACAGCTGCAGCTGAAACAGTCAGCTAGTAACTGCTGGAAAAGCTGCTAGCAGCAAAACTGACAACTGTTTCAGTACTATGAGAATCATCGTAACAGACAAGTGTGAACAGATGCAAACTGGACATGTAGAGAGTTAAGCTGTATATTTGTTAGCCTAATAATTCAAACATCCATAGAAGTCGGTAAATGATGATTTGTTTAGTATATAAGGCTACAGGATATGTTTGCAGTAACAAATAATAAATTGCTATTCACATATTTGTTTACTGTCTTCCTTTTAGCTAAAAACCATGCCGGGAGAAGTGTGCTTTCCAGGTGGAAGACAGGAACATTCAGAAGATGATATACAGACGGCTCTCCGAGAAGCCCATGAAGAGGTCGGCCTTTGTCCTGAGCAAGTAGAAATCATTGGCCGGTTAACTCCTACTTTTGCACGGGTAACTATAAATCAAAAGACATCGAAATTGTATTTTGTGATATGCAAGAATAAGTCTTCTAGGACATGAATATCTGATCAGGAGGGGCTTTGATATCCAAGACCCCTGCCGATGAGCCTGATGAAGAAGCTATGCTGCTCCTGTAAAGGATTAAATCTGATAATATACATGGAAATATCTGATGTCTACATACACCAAACCACATAGGGTGCAAAACAAAAGAAATAGCTCTCAGGAATTGAAATGCAAAGACGTGCAGTGATTGATTGCCCATATACAAAGCCTTATGTGAACGCTCTAGGCAGAATGCCTAGACCAAGGTCTGAAGGGTGATGATCGCTCTGTTGTTCTTTCTGTCTGTATGTCATACCCTGTCCCCTCCGGCTCTGCACTAGACTAATGTATACGTGTCCTTCCTTACCATTTACTCTGGAGGGTCTGGCTACCATACATTATGCCACGGCACACCAAAATCCCAGGAGGAAGACCGATGCAACGTTCCACCATTTCCATATCAAAAGCACATCTATGGATCCTCTGCTTTCCAGAATACTAAAACTTTTCCTTCTTGATGTTGTAATTTCCATGTTGCGTAGTGTATTCTAGTGAATAAAAGAGTCAGAACGTTTTTTGAAAAAGAAAAAAACTGATGTGAGACGCAGGCGCTGGCTGTATAATACAGCCAGCATCTGCTCTGTATGGAGTGAGCTCAGCTCCTGAAACCCGCACCAAACATGTGATGCATATCACATATAGAAAAGGGGTTCATAAAAAGTTTAGGGGAGACACATTTGCGTCAGTTTGGCCTTTGGGGCACTTTGCACGTTGCGACATCACTAGCATCGGCTAGCGATGTCCAGCGCGATAGCACCCGCCCCCATCGCACATACGATATTGTGTGATAGCTGCCGTAGGGAACATTATCGCTACGGCAGCTTCACACGCACATACCTGGTTGGCGACGTCGCGGTGATTGCCGAACAATCCCTCCTTCAAGGGGCAGGTGCGTTCGGCGTCACCGCGACGTCACTAAGCGGCCGGCCAATAGAAGCGGAGGGGCAAAGATGAGCGGAACATAACATCCCGCCCACCACCTTCCTTCCGCATTGCCGTCGGGATGCAGGTAAGGAGATGTTTGTCGTTCCTGCGGCTTCACACACAGCGATGTGTGACGCCGCTGGAGCAACAAACAACATCGTACCTAAGGGGTACTTTGCACGTTGCGACATCGCTACCGAAATATCATCGTGGCCACGGTTGTTGTGACGCACATCCGGCGCCGGTAGCGGCATCGCAATGTGTAAATCCTAGGAGCAATAATGAACGAGCGTGAAACAGTCAAAAATCGCTGATCTGTGTCACGTCGTTCATTTTCATAATGTCGCTCCTGCTGCAGGTATGATGTTGTTTGTCGCTCCAACGGCGTCACACATCGCTGTGTGCGAAGCTGCTGGAACGACAAACATCTCCTTACCTGCGTCCACCGGCAGTGCGGAAAGAAGGTGGTGGGCGGGATGTTATGTCCCGCTCATCTCCGCCCCTCCGCTTCTATTGGCCGGCCGCTTAGTGACGCCGAACGCACCTCCCCCTTAAAGGAGGGGAATTTCGGCAGTCACCGCGACGTCGCCGAGCAGGTATGTGCGTGTGAAGTTGCCGTAGCGATAATGTTCGCTACGGCAGCTATCACACAATATCGCATGTGCGATGGGGGCGGGTACTATCGCGCTGGACATCGCTAGCCGATGCTAGCGATGTCGCAACATGCAAAGTACCCCTTAGTGTTGCATCCAGAGGAGAATCGGAAACACCAGCACTGTGTTCTGATGATTAGGCTCTACATAAATCCAATAATAATCCAGTGGATAGGTGATAACTTGTTTAGGCTGGAATACCCCTTTAATTACTACTATGCTATTCCTCTTCAAAGGAGAGACCAGATGAATAATAGTCAGGGTATTGTTTTTTACGAACGGCTTTCAGCTCAATCTTGAGGCATGGCGACTTGATGGATGAACGCTCTGTAGGAAGATCGATCTTGTGAAAGTTTAGATAAGTCCAACAGGGTCTTCTCCGCCTAGACAGATCCACCAGGATCTTCTCTGCCTAGATAGGTCCACCAGTGTCTTCTCTGCCTAGATAGGTCTACCAGTGTCTTCTCTGCCTAGATAGGTCTACCAGTGTCTTCTCCGCCTAGATAGGTCCACCAGTGTCTTCTCTGCCTAGAGAGGTCTACCAGTGTCTTCTCTGCCTAGATAGGTCTACCAGTGTCTTCTCCGCCTAGATAGGTCCACCAGTGTCTTCTCTGCCTAGATAGGTCCACCAGTGTCTTCTCTGCCTAGATAGGTCCACCAGTGTCTTCTCTGCCTAGATAGGTCCACCAGTGTCTTCTCTGCCTAGATAGGTCCACCAGTGTCTTCTCTGCCTAGATAGGTCCACCAGTGTCTTCTCTGCCTAGATAGGTCCACCAGTGTCTTCTCTGCCTAGATAGGTCCACCAGTGTCTTCTCTGCCTAGATAGGTCCACCAGTGTCTTCTCTGCCTAGATAGGTCCACCAGTGTCTTCTCTGCCTAGATAGGTCCACCAGTGTCTTCTCTGCCTAGATAGGTCCACCAGTGTCTTCTCTGCCTAGATAGGTCTACCAGTGTCTTCTCCCACCATTTTCGTTATTGTACCAAGCCATTGGGTTGCTCGTCTTCCTTGTTCCTTCTATTCTGGGAATAAAGGGGGTAAGTCATGAAACACGTTGTGCCAGAAAACTGTTGTTTAAAATATAAGTAGGGGAACCTTGGTGGAAGGAGCATGGTTTAGCAGATTCAAATATTCTAACACAAAGGAGGAAAAAATGATAGAGTTACACTCCAGTCCATGATACTGGTGTACGGAAGCTGAAAGATGAGGCAAACCCATTGACTCATGAGTCCCTTAATGAATGTTTCAATCTCCTCCTCGTCTGGTGCAATCTGTATTAGAACTGATGTGTAAAACACCAGTCTTGATGACTTGTTTGAGACTTTTTTTTGTACAATGCCTTGTCTACTTGTTGCTTTGAGTCCATATCACATTGTAGTGTTTTATTGTCTTCCAGTCTCCCAACTCTATGGTGACCCCAGTCGTCGGGATAGTCGACAACACATTCCAGCCGACGCCGAATCCCGATGAAGTGTCGGATCTATTCCTTGTTCCGCTAGAGTTTTTTGTTAGCACAGAAGACTGTACACTACTGAAGATAAATGTTCCACCCTTTGGATCACAGACGGTCCATCAGT
Organism: Anomaloglossus baeobatrachus; assembly: GCF_048569485.1. Classification (NCBI taxonomy): domain Eukaryota; kingdom Metazoa; phylum Chordata; class Amphibia; order Anura; family Aromobatidae; genus Anomaloglossus; species Anomaloglossus baeobatrachus. The sequence goes on along the minus strand of NC_134362.1, from coordinate 176,036,973 downwards.
ACTTCTACGTTGATGAAGAAACCAAGAAGAGATTTAAGATATGGGGGCTCACGGCCTACTGCGCCTTAATGCTCTCCATTATAGTTTTTGAGAAGAGGCCTTCCTTCGATCCGGGATTTGACCTGGAAAGCATCTTAGAAAACTATGACCAGCTCCTGCAAAAGTATTATACAAAGGGCAAATTGTAGGGGTGAGTGTGATGTTTCACTGCCAGAAAACAAGAAATAGTCATCACAAATGGGCCTCTATGGGTCCAAATAGACCACAGGTCTATTCCAAATTCTACTAATTTTAACCCCATATATGTAGGGAGAGGAAAATCCTTCCTTCCCTTTCCCGTGCTTGTAATGAGCGGACTCCACGTTAGAAATCGTCAATTTGACAATGTACAGGTGATCGAACGATCTCAGGTTCAATTAAAAGGGTTCTCCCATCTCCAAAATTCTATCCCAATATGTATTAGGTGTAATAATAATGATAGTCGCAAATACCTCCAATTAGAAATGTAGTATAGTTCTCCTGATATCGCCATGTCTCCTACCTCATGTGCAGGGCATTGCAGCTTGGATATCCATCTTTATGACCATCTCTTACCTCATGTGCAGGGCATTGCAGCTTGGATATCCATCTTAATGACCATCTCTTACCTCATGTGCAGGGCATTGCAGCTTGGATATCCATCTTAATGACCATCTCTTACCTCATGTGCAGGGCATTGCAGCTTGGATATCCATCTTTATGACCATCTCTTATCTCATGTGCAGGGCATTGCAGCTTGGATATCCATCTTAATGACCATCTCTTACCTCATGTGCAGGGCATTGCAGCTTGGATATCCATCTTTATGACCATCTCTTATCTCATGTACAGGGCATTGCAGCTTGGATATCCATCTTAATGACCATCTCTTACCTCATGTGCAGGGCATTGCAGCTTGGATATCCATCTTAATGACCATCTCTTACCTCATGTGCAGGGCATTGCAGCTTGGATATCCATCTTTATGACCATCTCTTACCTCATGTGCAGGGCATTGCAGCTTGGATATCCATCTTAATGACCATCTCTTACCTCATGTGCAGGGCATTGAAGCTTGGATATCCATCTTAATGACCATCTCTTACCTCATGTGCAGGGCATTGCAGCTTGGATATCCATCTTTATGACCATCTCTTATCTCATGTGCAGGGCATTGCAGCTTGGATATCCATCTTTATGACCATCTCTTATCTCATGTACAGGGCATTGCAGCTTGGGTATCCATGCTTACATCCACTCATAGTGACAGTTAGTTGCTTATGTTTGTAACCATGGATACCTAAGCTGCAATGCCCTGCACATGAGGTAAGAGATGGTCATAAAGATGGATATCCAAGCTGCAATGCCCTGCACATGAGGTAAGAGATGCTCATAGTCATAATCATGGATATCTAATCTAAGAGACATGGCTATATCAGGAGAAGTATACTACATTTCTAATTTGAGGTATTTCCTCATTTGGGAATTTGACCACAAAATAAAATAGTTATGGCTCCTGGAAGAAGGGAAGGAAAAAACGAAAGCGCTAAAAATGGTAAATTGACTGATCCTTAAAGGGGGTTTCCTCTTTCACGTTTACCTTCTCTATGGCCAGCACTATGTAAACAAATAAAATCAGATGCAGATTGTATGTGTCCTCACCGGGTCCAGCGCCTGCTCTCCAGTCTGTGTTTTGGCTGCAGCAATGACGTCACGATTATGACATACATCACCGCTGCAGACAATCACTCAGCTCGGTAACTTATAGTTGAAGTCAACAATCTAATGTATATGGAGGCCTCCGTAGTGTCTCCAGACAGATAATGTTGAGTGAGACGGTAATGAGAGAGACAATGAAGTACAGTTTTCGGTGATTTTATTTCTCCATTGCGAATGCATGCACTCAAAATGAGTGTTCATGGGTGGCTTGAGAGATGGTTGTCGTGATAACTGGTATCTAAGGTCTATGAGGGCCTTAACCCTAAAATTAGTTGCTATGGGCAACAAAGTAAATGGAGCTCAGCTTTAATTTTACCACAGAAACTTAAAAAGTGGAAGCTGTGTTCTGATTGGTTGTCATAGGCAAAAAATACGAATGACACTTGAGCTTTCATTTTTCCACAGAAGCGTAGAAACGTAAAGCTGCCCTCCGATTGGTTACTATGAGGTAAAAAAGACAAATCAGACTGCGGCTTTCATTTTTCCACAGAAGTGTAGAAAATAAAAGCTGTGATCTGATTTGTTTGATTTGCAAACAAAGACGAATCAGAGCGCGACTTTCATTTTTCCATCGGAGCGTAGAAAACATCCAGCAAACAAGGGACAAATCAGAGAGCAGTTTTGATTTTTCCACAAAAGCGCAGAAAATAAAAGCTGGTCTCCAATTGGTCGCTATGTGCAAACAATGACAAATCAGAATTCAGCTTTCGTTTTTGCTCAGAGGGGGTAGAAAATAAAAGCTGCGGATTGGTTGTTATGAGCAAAAAAAGACAAATCAGAGAGCAGCTTTCATTTTTCCACAGAAGCGTAGAAAATAAAAGCTGCTCTCCGATTGGCTGCTATGAACAAAAATAAAAGACAAATCAGAGCGCAGCTTCCATTTTTCCACCAACGTAGAAAATAAAAGCTGTGCTCTGATTGGGTGCTACGAGCAAATAAGACGAATCAGAGAGCAGCTTTCATTTTTCCACAGAAATGTAGAAAATAAAAGCTGTGCTCTGATTGGTTGTTATGAGCAAAAACAGACAAATCAGAGAGCAGCTTTCATTTTTCCACAGAAGCTTAGAAAATAAAAACTGCTCTCCGATTGGTTGCTATGAGCAAAAAAAAAAGACAAATCGGAGCGCAGCTTCCATTTTCCCACAAGTGTAGAAAATAAAAGCTGTGCTCTGATTGCTACGAGCAAAAACGACGAATCAGAGAGCAGCTTTCATTTTTCCACAGAAATGTAGAAAATAAAAGCTGTGCTCTGATTGGGTGCTACGAGCAAAAAAAAGACAAAACTATAACTTAGCCCACAAAAAAATGAGCCTTCGTACCCGTACGGCTATAAAGACAGAAAAATAAAAAAAAAATGCTGGGGGTATGGCAAAACGAAACTAGCTGTGTTGCTAAGGGGTTAAGGCAGGCTTTCAGAGGAAGGGGGGGGGTTCGCAAGCTTCCTCTTAAAAATTGCAAATTTGTAATGTGTTGAGTTTGCCACTAGGTGGCAGTATAGCTGTATATCAATGTGCAATTGCTGCTGAGTATACAGCAGCCGTACATGGCCTATATACACCACCACTGGGAAACTCTGCTCTACAGGTCCGCAGTGAGTCCCATGTTGTAGAGCCGCCGGTCCCGCCTCCACTAGGGGACTTATACATGAAAATATAATGGTGCTGATACATTTGTGCAGTTGTCTGCCTTGGTGTATAGGACTTACAGTGATAAATAGACTCTTCAGACATAAATGCACACAAATAACCACAGCGACCCTGTTGCATATGTTCTAGATCTAAACATAATTTATTGTTAAATGTATTTAAAATAAAACTCATACTTCCTGTATGTAGACTTTTGTTTTTGAGCAGTCTCATTATCATCACAGTCAGGATTAGAATGGAAACACAGGATAAACCGCTGATAAGACAAGGTGCACCATTCACAATAGGCGATGTCACAGCTCTCCTTCTCCCCCTCCTGTACAATGACTGCTCACACCTATATACAGTAAATAACACAGAATCCACATAATAGGCAATGTCACAGCTCACCACCTCCTTCTGTACAAATACTGATAACTCCTCTATATATATATATTAGATAACACAGGATTCACCAGTCACAATAGGCGATGTCACAGCTCTACTTCTCTCCCTCCTGTACAATGACTGCTCACACCTATATACAGTAAATAACACAGAATCCACCAGGCATAATAAGCGATGTCACAGCTCACCTCCTTCTGTGCAATGACTGATAACTCCTCTATATATATATATTAGATAACACAGGATTCACCAGTCACAATAGGCGATGTCACAGCTCTACTTCTCTCCCTCCTGTACAATGACTGCTCACACCTATATACAGTAAATAACACAGAATCCACCAGGCATAATAGGCGATGTCACAGCTCACCTCCTTCTTCTGTACAATGACGGATAACGTCTCTATATATAGTAGATAACACAGGATTCACCAGTCACAATAGGCAATGTCACAGCTCACCTCTTCCTTCTGTACAATGGCTGATAACTCCTCTATATACAGTAGATATAAAGGAAGAGCTGTGGAAGATAAAGCGCAATAGGGTCTTGCCCTTATAGGTACAGGGCAAGGGGGGGGGAGCAATAGTACTCACCAACTGTAGTTGTGACAGTCACAACTACTACAGTGCCTACAAGTAGTATTCAACCCCCTGCAGATTTAGCAGGTTTACACATTCGGAATTAACTTGGCATTGTGACATTTGGACTGTAGATCAGCCTGGAAGTGTGAAATGCAGCAAAAAAGAATGTTATTTGGTTTTTTTGGGGTTTTTTTTTTAAATTGTGAAAAGTTTATTCAGAGGGTCATTTATTATTCAACCCCTCAAACCACCAGAATTCTGTTTGGTTCCCCTAAAGTATTAGGCTATGTGCGCACTAGACCGTTTTTCCCGCGGATTTACCCGCGGATTTGCCCCGGAAATTTCTTGAGAAATGTCTGCAATCTTTGTGCAGACATTTCCCATGAAATTCAATGAGAAAAAAAAATAGCTGTGCGCACTGTGCGGATTTTTCTCAAGAAAATTTCTTGAGAAAATTTTCTCGAGAAACTTTCTTGAGAAAATGTGCATGTCCATTAATTTCCGCAGGTACCTGCGGTATTCCGGGGGTATTCCGCATGTAGCAATGATGTGCGGTATACCACCGGAATAGCCGCGATTTACCTGCGGTAATGCCCATCGCTGCCTGCGGTTTTGCAGGAAGCGATGTCATTATGCCAGGAAGAGGAGCAGAGTAAACACACGTCACACTCCCTGGACGCCGCACAGAAGCACTTCCGTGCGACCTCCAGGTGTCTGTGCAGTGTGTGTCCTGCTCCGGCCTCGCGGCTGCCTGCACTGCAGGGTGTCAGTGTCTGCCCGCAGTGTCAGCAGCCTGTCACGCTGCAGCGCAGGCAGACACTGACACAGGCAGACACTGACACTGCACTGCAGGGTGTCAGTGTCTGCCCGCAGTGTCAGCAGCCTGTCACGCGGCAGCGCAGGCAGACACGGACATCCTGCAGTGCTGGGAGCCGCGGGGATGACGATCGCTGCTGTCAGGAGGTGAGATCATTACCTGCTGTGACGATCTCCTGCCTCCTGACGTCAGCGCTGTCACTGCTGTCTAGGGCCGACTCGCGAGCGGCCCGAGACTGTCACTAGCGGTGACGTCACGGGCTCTCGCGATAAGTCAGTGACAGCGCTGACGTCAGCAGTACAGGAGATGATCACAGAAGGTAATGATCTCATCTATGCTCCTGATGGCAGCGCTCGTCATCCCCTGCAGTGACCTGAGCTGACCTATTGATGTTAGCTCAGGTCACTGCATTGCTCTCCCAGCCAATGGGGAACATTCTGTTTTTCATTGACTGGGACAGCGACTATGGTATGGATCGCCGTGCCCCCCCCCCCCCCCTTATTGGATTACGCCGGACGTGGAATTGATTGTGCTCTTTTCAATAAATTGGTTAAAGAGGGAATGTTTTGGGGAGTGTTTTTTCAAATAAAACTTTTTTTGTTGTCTATTTTTTAATTATTACTGACTGGGTTGGTGATGTCGGGTATCTGATAGACGCCTGACCTCACCAACCCCAGGGCTTGATGCCAGGTGACATTACACATCTGGCATCAACCCCATATATTACCCCGTTTGCCAACGCACCAGGGCGCGGGATGAGCTGGGGCAAAGCGCCAGGATTGGCACGTCTAATGGATGCGCCACTTCTGGGGCGGCTGCGGCCTGCTATTTTTAGGCTGGGGAGTGTCCAATAACAGTGGACCTCCCTAGTCTGAGAATATCAGACCCCAGCTGTCCGCTTTACCTTGGCTGGTGATCCAATATGGGGGGGACCCCACGTTTTTTGTTTTAAATTATTTATATAATTTAAAATAACAGCGTGGGGTGCCCACTGTTTTGGATTATCAGCCAAGGTGAAGCTGCCAGCGGTGGTCTGCAGGCTGCAGCCGTCTGCTTTACCCTAGCTGGCTACAAAAAATGGGGGGACCTCACGTCATTTTTTTTTTAATTATTTATTTATTTTATGGCTAAATACAAGGCTAAGCACCCTTTAGGCTACTTTCACACATCCGGCTTGAGCTCTGCGGCTCAATCCGGCTGTGCAAGCTATGCAACGGATGCGGTGAAAACACTGCATCCTTTGCATAGGTTTTTCCTTTGCGGCCAGTCCGGTTTTTGCCGCTTGCGGCATGCTACTGAGCATGCGCAGTGGCAAAAACCGCATGCGGCGGCCGGATGCGGTTATTGCCGCATCCGGCCGCCATAGGCATGTATTGAAAAATGTGCCGCATCGGCCGAATGCGGCGCGATGCGGTTTTTTTTGCCGCACGAAAAAACGTGCCAGGCAACGTTCCATCCGGCCGCCGCATCGGCTACATCTGCCGCATGCGGCAAAAAACGGACGGAACGCAAGGCCATGCGGCACAATGCGGCACTAATTAAAGTCTATGCAGGAAAATCGCAACCGGCAGCAAAAAAAATCGGTTGCGATTTTCATGCAAAGTGCCGGATTGTGCCGCATAGCAAAAACCGGAGGTGTGAAAGTAGCCTAAGTGCCACATGAAAGTCACTAAGGGTGCCAGCTTAGAAAATGCAGGGAGGTGGAACATTATATAGGTTTTTCTCATCTATCTATCTATCTATCCCTCTATCTATCTATCCCTCTATCTATCTATCTATCTATCTATCTATCTATCCCTCTATCTATCTATCTATCTATCTATCCCTCTATCTATCTATCTATCTATCTATCCCTCTATCTATCTATCCCTCTATCTATCTATCTATCTATCTATCCCTCTATCTATCTATCCCTCTATCTATCTATCTATCTATCTATCTATCTATCCCTCTATCTATCTATCCCTCTATCTATCTATCTATCTATCCCTCTATCTATCTATCTGTCTATCTATCTATCTATCTATCTATCCCTCTATCTATCTATCTATTCATCTATCCATCTTTCCCTCTATCCATTATCTGTCTATCGATTATCTTTATTATTTATTGCAGGGACAAACCTGCGGTAAATCCGCGGCAAATTCGCGGCAAATCCGCGGCAAAAACGCATGCGGATTTGGTGCGGATTTTTTCCGCAGGTCCGGAAATCTTTCACTGGCAGAAGTTTCTCAAGAAATTTTCTTGAGAAACTTCACATTTCTAGTGCGCACATAGCCTTAAGAAGTATTTCAGGCACAAAGAGCAATGAGCTTCACATGTTTGGATTAATTATCTCTTTTTCCAGCCTTTTCTGACTAATTAAGACCCTCCCCAAACTTGTGAACAGCACTCATACTTGGTCAACATGGGAAAGACAAAGGAGCATTCCAAGGCCATCAGAGACAAGATCGTGGAGGGTCACAAGGCTGGCAAGGGGTACAAAACCCTTTCCAAGGAGTTGGGTCTACCTGTCTCCACTGTTGGGAGCATCATCCGGAAGTGGAAGGCTTATGGAACTACTGAGCCTTCCACGGCCTGGACAGCCTTTTAAAGTTTCCTCCCGTGCCGAGGCCAGGCTTGTCCGAAGAGTCAAGGCTAACCCAAGGACAACAAGGAAGGAGCTCCGGGAAAATCTCATGGCAGTGGGGACATTGGTTTCAGTCAATACCATAAGTAACATACTCCACCGCAATGGTCTCCGTTCCAGATGAGCCCGTAAGGTACCTTTACTTTCAAAGCGTCATGTCAAGGCTCGTCTACAGTTTGCTCATGATCACTTGGAGGACTCTGAGACAGACTGGTTCAAGGTTCTCTGGTTTGATGAGACCAAGATCGAGATCTTTGGTGCCAACCACACAAGTGACGTTTGGTGACTGGATGGCACTGCATACACCCCAAGAATACCATCCCTACAGTCAAGCATGGTGGTGGCAGCATCATGCTGTGGGGCTGTTTCTCAGCCAAGGGGCCTGGCCATCTGGTCCGCATCCATGGGAAGATGGATAGCACGGCCTACCTGGAGATTGTGGCCAAGAACTTCCGCTCCTCCATCAAGGATCTTAAGATGGGTCGTCATTTCATCTTCCAACAAGACAACGACCCAAAGCACACAGCCAAGAAAACCAAGGCCTGGTTCAAGAGGGAAAAAATCAAGGTGTTGCAGTGGCCTAGTCAGTCTCCTGACCTTAACCCAATTGAAAACTTGTGGAAGGAGCTCAAGATTAAAGTCCACATGAGACACCCAAAGAACCTAGATAACTTGGAGAAGATCTGCATGGAGGAGTGGGCCAAGATAACTCCAGAGACCTGTGCCGGCCTGATCAGGTCTTATAAAGACGATTATTAGCTGTAATTGCAAACAAGGGTTATTCCACAAAATATTAAACTTAGGGGTTGAATAATAATTGACCCACACTTTTATGTTGAAAATTTATTAAAATTTAATTGAGCAACATAACTTGTTGGTTTGTAAGATTTATGCATCTGTTAATAAATCCTGCTCTTGTTTGAAGTTTGCAGGCTCTAACTTATTTGCATCTTATCAAACCTGCTAAATCTGCAGGGGGTTGAATACTACTTGTAGGCACTGTATATTCGCATGTAGAAATGGACCACGGCAGCAGCAACCCAAGTGGCTGATAACAGAGAGAAATGTAGAAGACGGGTTTTTGTGAGCCGCGCCAATGATCACAAGTCTGGATGTCAGATTAATGTGGCTTTATTGTAGAATAGGTCTACGCGTTTCAGGAGCTCTGCCCCCTTCCTCAGGACCATAGAAAGACAACATCAAATCTCAATTTTGATGTTGTCTTTCTATGGTCCTGAGGAAGGGGGCAGAGCTCCTGAAACGCGTAGACCTATGCTACAATAAAGCCACATTAATCTGACATCCAGACTTGTGATCATTGGCGCGGCTCACAAAAACCCGTCTTCTACATTTCTCTCCTATATACAGTAGATAACACGAGATCCACCATTCCACAGCTCACCTCCTCCTGTGCAATAACTGACAACACCACTATATACAGTAGATAACACAGGATCCACCATTCACAATAGGGGGTATCACATCTTACCTCCTGCTGTACAATCACCAATAACACCTCTATATACAGTAGATGATACAGGATCCACCATTCACAATAGGTATTGTTACAGCTCACCTCCTCCTTCAGTCCAATGACTGATAAGTCCCTTATATACAGCAGATAACACCTGATCCACCATCTATATACAGTAGATAACATAGGATCCACCATTCACAATAGGTGATGTTACAGCTCATCTCCTCCTCCTGTACAATGACTGATAACACAGAATCTAGCATTCACAATTGCCAAGGTCACAGCTCACCTCTTCCTGTACAATGAGGGATAACATTTCTATATACAGTAGATAACACAGGATCCACCATTCACAATAGGTGAAGACACAGCTCACCTCTTCCTCCTGTGCAATAACTAGTATTACTTTACACACAGTAGATAATACAGGATTCACCATTCCGAATAAGTGATGTCACAGCTCGCCTCCTGTACAATAACTGATAACACAGGATCTAGCATTCACAATTGCCAATGTCACAGCTCACCTCCTCATCCTCCTGTATAATGACTGATAACCCCTCTATATACAGTAGATAACACAGGATCCACTATTCACAATCAGTGATATCACAGCTCACCTCCTCCTCCTCCTCTACAATGACTGATAATACCTCTATATACGGTAGATAACACAGGATCTAGCATTCACAATAGGTGATATCACAGCTCACCTCCTTTGCACACGCTCATTAGATGATTTAATGAAAAAATATGAAGGCGGAGTCTGTTCATTGCTGCTCATATACATGTGAATCTCCTAAAAGAACAGTAAGTTGTTTTTAAAAAAAAAAAAAAGTCCCAGAGACTAATATGAAAATTGAAAGATTTTTATTATTTTTTTTTTAATACAGATTGTGATATGGAAAATAAAACAAAATTACCAAAATGTTAAAAAAATATATATATATATATACTAGCTGTAGTACCCTGCGTTGCCCGGGATAGTAACTGTCTCTCTGTCTCTCTCCCAGTCTCTGTCTGTCTGTGTGTCGCTGTCTGTCTGTCTCTTTCCTTTTCTGTCTGTGTCTATGTCGCTCTCTATCTATTTCTATCTCTGTCTGTCTTTGTATCAGTCTATCTGTATCTATCTCTGTGTCTCTGTGTCTGTTTGTCTCTCTCTTGCCCCGTCTGTCTCTTTACCCGGTCTGTCTCTTTACCCGGTCTGTTTCTTTCCCGTCAGTCTTTGTCTGTCTCTCTGTCTCTTTCCCCACCTGTTTCGGTCTGTTTCTTTCCCCGTCTGTTTCTTTCCCCGTCTGTTTCTTTCCCCGTCTGTCTCTTTCCTCGTCTGTCTCTTTCCTGGTTTGTCTCTCTCCCCGTCTGTCTCTTTCCCTGTCTCTTTTCGTCTCTTTCCCTGTCTGTCTTTGTCCATCTCTTTGTCTGTAGCTTTTCCTGTCTGTCTTTTTCACTGTCTACCTGTCTCTGTCTGTCTCTTTCCTTGTCTGTCTCTATTTCTCTGTCTCTTTCCCCGTCTGTCTCTATCAAGGTCTGTGTCTTTCCCCATCTATCTTTGTCTGTCTCCTCTTTCTCTGTCTTGTCTGTCTCTCTTTCCAGGTCTGTCTCTGTCTGTCTCTTTCCCTGTCTGTCTCTCTCTGTGTCTCTCTGTCTCCCCTCCGACATCATATTACCTCACACATAAGCTTCTTATACTAACAATGTCTTTTGTTCCTATAGCAACCAATCACAGCTGCTATTAAAACCAGTAGTTCTAGGCTCCATTTGCTTTAATGGAGGCAGGTTTTTTGGAGAGTAACTGTAAAGCACAGGGTTAAATTTTCTTGTCAAAACATAGTCTACAACGTTCCCTGGGTCACATGAAGTGTTTGTGTAAAATTTTGTGATTCTACATGCGACGGTGCGGATTCCTTTAGCGGATATACACACATACACTCAGCTTTTTATATATATATATATATATATATATATATATACTAGAAGGTGGCCCAATTCTACGCATCGGGTATTCTAGAATTTACGTATTGTGTAGTTCATGTATGAGTTTTGTTTTATATATATATATATATATATATGTGTTGTTGTGTGTAGTTACCAAGTGTTTGTGTAGGGCGCTGTACATGTTCTGGGTGTTGTCTGGGTGTGGCGGGGGGTGAGAGCGGTGTTGTATGTGTGTTGCGTGTGTTGCGTTGTTTGTGGAGCGCTGTGTGTCTGTAGCGTTGTGTGTGTGTGTGTTGCGCGGTTTGTGTGTGTGTGGTGTGTTTTGGGGGGAGGTATGTTTTGTGCAATGTGTGTATTGTGCGGTATGTGCGTATATTTGTGTGCCGCGGTGTTTGTGTGTTGGGTGTTGTGTGTGTGCAGCGTTGTTTGTGTGTGTGGGTGTCTGTGTAGCGCAGTTGTTTGTGGTTCCCAGTGTGTGTGTGTGGTGTGTTGTGCAGTGCGCGCGCGTGTGTGTGTGTGTGTGTTGGGGGGAGGTGTGCACTTCCCATCGTGCTCCATCCCCCATGCAGCGCACTCCCCATCGTGCTCCATCCCCCATGCAGCGCACTCCCCATCGTGCTCCATCCCCTATACTGCGCACCCCCTATCGTGATCGTGCTCCATCTCCCATGCTGCGCACTCCCAAACGTGCTCAACCTGCCATGCTGCGCACTCCCCATCGTGCTCCATCCGCCATGCTGCGCACTCCCAAACGTGCTCCATCCGCTATGCTGCGCACTCCCAAACGTGCTCCATCCGCCATGCTGCGCACTCCCAAACGTGGTCCATCCGCCATGCTGCGCACTCCCAGACGTGCTCCATCCGCCATACTCCGCACTCCCAAACGTGCTCCATCCGCCATGCTGCGCACTCCCAAACGTGCTCCATCCGCCAAGCTGCGCACTCCCAAACGTGCTCCATCCACCATGCTGCGCACTCCCAAACGTGGTCCATCCGCAATGCTGCGCACTCCCAAACGTGCTCCATCCGCCATGCTGCACACTCCCAAACATGCTCCATCCGCCATGCTGCGCACTCCCAAACGTGCTCCATCCGCCATGCTGCGCATTCCCAAACGTGGTCCATCCGCCATACTGCGCACTCCCAAACGTGCTCCATCCGCCATGCTGCGCACTCCCAAACGTGCTCCATCCGCCATGCTGCGCACTCCCAAATGTGCTCCATCCCCCATGCTGCGCACCCCCCATCGTGCTCCATCCCCCATGCTGCACCAGCATCAGCCTCTCTACCCGCAGCATCAGCCTCTCTGTCCGCAGCATCAGCCTCTCTCCTCCCAACATCAGCCTCTCTACCCGCAGCATCAGCCTCTCTACCCGCAGCATCAGCCTCTCTGTCCCCAGCATCAGCCTCTCTGTCCCCAGCATCAGCCTCTCTGTCCCCAGCATCAGCCTCTCTCATCCCAGCATCAGCCTCTCTCCTCCCAGCATCAGCCTTTTCTGTCCCCAGCATCAGCCTCTCTCCTCCCAGCATCAGCCTCTCTCCTCCCAGCATCAGCCTCTCTGTCCCCAGCATCAGCCTCTCTGTCCCCAGCATCAGCCTCTCTCCTCCCAGCATCAGCCTCTCTCCTCCCAGCATCAGCCTCCCCCAGCATCAGCCTCTCTCCTCCCAGCATCAGCCTCTCTCCTCCCAGCATCAGCCTTTTCTGTCCCCAGGATCAGCCTCTCTCCTCCCAGCCTACCCCAGCCTCAGCCTCCCCCAGCATCAGCCTCTCTTCTCTCAGCCTCCCCATCCCAGCCTTCCCCAGGATCAGCCTCTCTCCTCCCAGCCTCCTCCAGCACGCCGTGCTCCTCTGCCGACACTCACAGATCCGATCGCATACACTCACACACACCCGATCGCATACACTCACGCACACACACATTGACGATATTGCACATACGCGCTCACACTCACAACATTCGGAGATACCACATGCTTCTGGCCATGTGATCCTCCGGCAGGTCCTGGAAGGTCACACCACAGTATTGCCACCTAGAAGCAAGCGATATCCCAGGATGTTGTGAGTGTGTGGATGCGATGTGAGGTGTGTGTGAGAGTGAGTGTGATCTGATGTGTGTGTTGCTATGTGTGTGCGTGTGTGTATGTTCCGCCGCTGCAGGACCTTGATGCGCTGGTAACTATGCTACCATGGTTACCAGCGTATCTCGTCCCCCGCTCGCACGGGAGCCCACACCAGCATACGCTGGCCAGCCCCAGCAATGCGAGGGTTTGTGTCGGCTGGGTTGGCGGCGTACGCTGATGTGGGCTCCCGGGGGTACAGTACTCACCTGGGAGTCGTGGCTCCGTGACCGTGTCGGTTCGGGGAATGCGTGGGGGGGGCGGGGCCAGAGCTAGCGTGCATTGCGTGAGGGGGCGGGGCGTGGCCGAGTTGCCAATACCTGCAGGGTGCCGGGGCGAGAGGCCAATCTGTGGGGGGGCGGAGCCTGGGCGAGCGGCCGGCCAATCCATGCGGGGGGGCGGGGCCATGGCGAGCCCAGCGGCCAATCAGCTTTGTGTCACTGTAAGGACACAATTTTGGAGCAAGACAGACAGACAGAATAAGGCAATTATATATATAGATAAAGCTGAGTGTTAGTATGTATGTATATGTGTGTGTGTGTGTGTGTGTGTGTGTGTGTGTATGTCCGCTAAAGGAATCTGCACCGTCGCATTTACAATCACGAAATTTTGCACAGACGCCCCATGTGACCCAGGGAGCGTCGTAGACTATGTTTTGACAGAAAAATTTAACCCTGTGCTTTACAGTTAGTCTCTAAAATCCTGCCGCCATTAAACTGAATGGAGGTGGGATCTATAGGTTATTAATAGCAACTGTCAGTGGTTGCTATAGGAACAAAATAAACTGTTAATTGAAGCTCATGCGTGAGGTTATATGATGTCGGTGGAGAGATGGATAGAGACAGAAAAAGACAGACAGACAGACAGAGACAGAGACAGATGGGGAAAGAGACAGACAGACAGACAGATGGGGAAAGAGACAGACAGACAGACAGATGGGGAAAGAGACAGACAGACAGCCCTGGAAAGAGATAGCCGGAGAAAGAGACAGCACGGGCAAAGAGACAGACCGGGAAAGAGACAGACACAGAGATGGAGACCGATAGACTGATACAGAGACATATACACAGACAGACAAGGAAAGAGACAGACAGAGAGACAGACAGACAGCGACACACAGACAGTGACTGGGAGAGAGACAGTTACTATCCCGGGAAACGCCGGGTACTACAGCTAGTGTGTGTGTATATATATATATATATATATATATATATATATATATATTTATTTATTATTATTATTATTATTATTATTATTATTATATTTATTTATTTTATTTTTTTTTTATCTTATATAAACAGCAGGTTATTTTCTGATGATACAGTAACACTCTGCTGCTATGAAGAAAAGTGGTGGGCTTCATGATGTTTTTTTTACTAACGTCAAATGTGAAAAAAAAATATTACAAAGCCATTCCGAAATAGATTTTCAAAGTGAGTACAGCAGCCTCCTCAGGTCTAAGGTGTTTATTTAATAATGAATGATGATTTATATTGTAAATAATGGGAGTGTCCCAAATTCTCAATCAGGAGCGCACTGCTCCCCAGACTGCTGGCTTCCTACTTGCCATGGGGGACTGTGCTTTCCTGATGATTGACAGTTCAGAGCAGAGACAGGGTTATGCCGCGGACCCAATCTGTGTATTCTTCCTGATAAGCAGAGGTAGGTTTCCCTTTGTAGCATCGGAGGCGCGCTGGGGCAGTGAAGCTGGCTGGATCCAGTGAGACAAACAAATTTTACAGCAGCTCTTACAAGCGTTTTGGAAAAAAAACTTGTAAGCGCTGTGCATCTTGTATAGGAGACGAATCTCCGCTGATAACCTGCAGGGGTTCTTGGAGAGGATTTTTAATAAAAAAATATTTTTTTTTACAAGCAATTTGTATAATCATCATATTACGAGTACCGAGCACCCGAGCATGGCAGTGCCCGCTCATCACTAGTTACAAGTACTGAGCACCCGAGCATGGTAGTGCTCACACATCACTAGTTACGAGTACCAAGCACCCGAGCTTGGTAGTGCCCGCTCATCACTAGTTACATGTACTGAGCACCCGAGCATGGTAGTGCTCACACATCACTAGTTACGAGTACCAAGCACCCGAGCTTGGTAGTGCCCGCTCATCACTAGTTACAAGTACCGAGCACCTGAGCATGGAAGTGCCCGCTCATCACTAGTTACAAGTACCGAGCACCCGAGCATGGTAGTGCCCGCTCATCACTAGTTACGAGTACCGAGCACCCGAGCATGGTAGTGCCCGCTCATTACTAGTTACGAGTACCGAGCACCCGAGCATGGCAGTGCCCGCTCATCACTAGTTACAAGTACAGAGCACCCGAGCATGGCAGTGCCCGCTCATCACTAGTTACAAGTACTGAGCACCCGAGCATGGTAGTGCTCACTCATCACTAGTTACATGTACTGAGCACCCGAGCATGGTAGTGCTCACACATCACTAGTTACGAGTACCAAGCACCCGAGCTTGGTAGTGCCCGCTCATCACTAGTTACAAGTACCGAGCACCCGAGCATGGCAGTGCCCGCTCATCACTAGTTACAAGTACTGAGCACCCGAGCATGGTAGTGCTCACTCATCACTAGTTACATGTACTGAGCACCCGAGCATGGTAGTGCTCACACATCACTAGTTACGAGTACCAAGCACCCGAGCTTGGTAGTGCCCGCTCATCACTAGTTACAAGTACCGAGCACCTGAGCATGGAAGTGCCCGCTCATCACTAGTTACAAGTACCGAGCACCCGAGCATGGTAGTGCCCGCTCATCACTAGTTACGAGTACCGAGCACCCGAGCATGGTAGTGCCCGCTCATTACTAGTTACGAGTACCGAGCACCCGAGCATGGTAGTGCTCATTCATCACTAGTTACGAGTACTGAGAACCCGAGCATGGTAGTGCCCGCTCATCACTAGTTACGAGTGCCGAGCACCTGAGCATGGTAGTGCCCACTCATCACTAGCTACGAGAACTGAGCACCCGAGCATGGTAGTGCCCGCTCACCACTAGCTACGAGAACTGAGCACTGAGCATGGTAGTGCCCGCTCATCACTAGCTACGAGAACTGAGCACCCGAGCATGGTAGTGCCCGCTCATCACTAGTTACGAGTACTGAGCACTCGAGAATGGTTGTGCCCGCTCATCACTAGCTACGAGAACTGAGCACCCGAGCATGGTAGTGCCCGCTCATCACTAGTTACGAGTACCGAGCACTGAGCATGGTAGTGCTCACTCATCACTAGTTACGAGCGCCGGGCACCCGAGCATGGTAGTGCTCACTCATCACTAGTTACGAGCGCCGGGCACCCGAGCATGGTAGTGCCCGCTCATCACTAGCTACGAGAACTGAGCACCTGAGCATGGTAGTGCCCGCTCATCACTAGCTACGAGAACTGAGCACCCGAGCATGGTAGTGCTCACTCATCACTAGTTACGAGCGCCGGGCACCCGAGCATGGTAGTGCCCGCTCATCACTAGTTACAAGTACTGAGCACCCGAGCATGGTAGTGCTCACTCATCACTAGTTACATGTACTGAGCACCCGAGCATGGTAGTGCTCACTCATCACTAGTTACGAGTACCGAGCACCCGAGCTTGGTAGTGCCCGCTCATCACTAGTTACAAGTACCGAGCACCTGAGCATGGAAGTGCCCGCTCATCACTAGTTACGAGTACCGAGCACCCGAGCATGGTAGTGCTCATTCATCACTAGTTACGAGTACCGAGCACCTGAGCATGGTAGTGCCCACTCATCACTAGTTACGAGTACTGAGCAGTCGAGCATGGTAGTGCTCACTCATCACTAGTTACGAGTACCGAGCACCTGAGCATGGTAGTGCTCGCTCATCACTAGTTACGAGTACCGGGCACCTGAGCATGGTAGTGCCCGCTCATCACTAGTTACGAGTACCGAGCACTGAGCATGGTAGTGCTCACTCATCACTAGTTACGAGCGCCGGGCACCCGAGCATGGTAGTGCCCGCTCATCACTAGCTACGAGAACTGAGCACCCGAGCATGGTAGTGCCCGCTCATCACTAGCTACAAGAACTGAGCACCCGAGCATGGTAGTGCTCACTCATCACTAGTTACGAGCGCCGGGCACCCGAGCATGGTAGTGCCCGCTCATCACTAGCTACGAGAACTGAGCACCCGAGCATGGTAGTGCCCGCTCATCACTAGCTACAAGAACTGAGCACCCGAGCATGGTAGTGCTCACTCATCACTAGTTACGAGCGCCGGGCACCCGAGCATGGCAGTGCCCGCTCATCACTAGTTACAAGTACTGAGCACCCGAGCATGGTAGTGCTCACTCATCACTAGTTACATGTACTGAGCACCCGAGCATGGTAGTGCTCACTCATCACTAGTTACGAGTACCGAGCACCCGAGCTTGGTAGTGCCCGCTCATCACTAGTTACAAGTATCGAGCACCTGAGCATGGAAGTGCCCGCTCATCACTAGTTACGAGTACCGAGCACCCGAGCATGGTAGTGCTCATTCATCACTAGTTACGAGTACCGAGCACCTGAGCATGGTAGTGCCCACTCATCACTAGCTACGAGAACTGAGCACCCGAGCATGGTAGTGCCCGCTCATCACTAGCTACGAGAACTGAGCACTGAGCATGGTAGTGCCCGCTCATCACTAGCTACGAGAACTGAGCACCCGAGCATGGTAGTGCCCGCTCATCACTAGTTACGAGTACTGAGCACTCGAGAATGGTTGTGCCCGCTCATCACTAGCTACGAGAACTGAGCACCCGAGCATGGTAGTGCTCACTCATCACTAGTTACGAGTACCGAGCACTGAGCATGGTAGTGCTCACTCATCACTAGTTACGAGCGCCGGGCACCCGAGCATGGTAGTGCTCACTCATCACTAGTTACGAGCGCCGGGCACCCGAGCATGGTAGTGCCCGCTCATCACTAGCTACGAGAACTGAGCACCTGAGCATTGTAGTGCCCGCTCATCACTAGCTACGAGAACTGAGCACCCGAGCATGGTAGTGCTCACTCATCACTAGTTACGAGCGCCGGGCACCCGAGCATGGCAGTGCCCGCTCATCACTAGTTACAAGTACTGAGCACCCAAGCATGGTAGTGCTCACTCATCACTAGTTACATGTACTGAGCACCCGAGCATGGTAGTGCTCGCTCATCACTAGTTACGAGTACCGGGCACCTGAGCATGGTAGTGCCCGCTCATCACTAGTTACGAGTACCGAGCACCTGAGCATGGAAGTGCCCGCTCATCACTAGTTACCAGTACTGAGCACCCGAGCATAGTAGTGCCCGCTCATCACTAGTTACGAGTACCGAGCACCTGAGCATGGAAGTGCCCGCTCATCACTAGTTACCAGTACCGAGCACCTGAGCATGGTAGTTCCTGCTCATCACTAGTTACGAGTACTGAGAACCCGAGCATGGTAGTTCCCGCTCATTACTAGTTACGAGTACTGAGCACCCGAGCATGGTAGTGCTCGCTCATCACTAGTTACCAGTACTGAGCACCCGAGCATGGTAGTGCCCGCTCATCACTAGTTACGAGTACTGAGCACCCGAGCATGGTAGTGCCCGCTCATCACTAGTTACGAGTACTGAGCACCCGAGCATGGTAGTACTCGCTCATCACTAGTTACGAGTACAGAGCACCTGAGCATGGTAGTGCCCGCTCATCACAGCTTAAGACCCTCATGCTAAAAAGCAACAGAGCCAACCAGTAAGCCACCATTCTCCTCACTAATCCTTACACCAGGGGTCCATAGTACGTTGCAATTTGGTAGAGGCTAGTTAAAAAGTGTTGTCCAAGATTTAAAAAATAAGCTAGGGGCAGAAACAAGCTATTCATATTTTACTCACCTTCCTTAGCTCCAGCTCCAAGCCCTGTGACCCCTCTCTCCATTGGCCATGCTTTCTTGCGCTCTTGTGACATTACCCTGTTGGTTCTTTTAAGGTGGCTCAAGTAGCGAGATATTTCCTGAGTATTCAAGTAGTTGGCATCCTGCCACTAATTTCTTTACTCTGCTACATCATTTTTGTAGCACTGGTTCTCAGAATTTGCAATCACAACTCTGCTACATCAGTAATCACTGTCCATGGTCTGATACATCTGTCATCACTGTTCCAGCTTTGCTACACCACTTCAACATCACTACTACTGTCTGTAATATCATCAACACCTTTTCTTCCCATCACGGTCTTTATTGTGCACCAATGCCACCTGTCCGTGTTACTCAACAAACACTCATCCGGATTGGGGGCTCCGAGGATCGATCCTACAGCTAGTATAGCTACTGGAGCAGCTCTTCTTCCTCTTTGGGCAGGACTGCCGTTGTCACACTGATTGACAGCCTGCTCATCGCAGTTAGGTTGAGGGGAGCTGACCGTCAATCACCATCACATCGGCAGTCGTGGCCACTCAACAGAGCGGAAGAGAAGCAGTTGCTCTGATGATGTGATGTCTTCGGAAGCAGCGGATTCACCGGCAAGAGCGGCCTGTGACTTCTCTGGGCAATCGGCGCCGAGCACAACAGGTATAACATAGTACAAGAACCTAAATTGTCCTGGGCAACTCCTTTAAGAGCTGAAACAACTCAGGATTAATAGTGCAGTCTGTATACAAAGTATTACTGGAATGGTCAACCAATTCTCACCCAACTGCCCAACTTCTCAAGAAGTCCATCATTCCTATGTCCTCCTGCCAATCCCAGGTTTTCCTGGTGACACTTGCATGTACGGCAAACGTGGTGGCATGGGCGATGAGGAATGCGTTTATCCTACCAAATTCTAACGGAGCTTAGACTAAATATGACCTTATGTTCAACTCTGTCTCCTGCCAAAAATTCTATAGCCTTTGTGTCAAGAGCTGGTGAATAATAAATCCTCTTTTCCTACAACCCTCCTGGGAAAGTTGGTACTGAATAGCCCCGATTAGGTCAGAAATGCCTTGAAGATCTGTGCCCAGCCGGCACACCTCTACTTCCATGCTCTCTTCATCCTTGGGATGCCCAATTTTTAGTACTACCTGTATGGTGATAGATGAGTTAGGTGTGCAAACCTAACATAACTGAAGATGACATTTTAGGCCACGTTTTTGGCTTAATGTATATGGAGGCTACTGGGTCGGTACCCTGAGGCTTGCACCCGTCGGCTATATCTGTTTTGTATAGTGCTGCTTTCTTTTGAGGATACTGTATAAATGTATAAATAAGATATATAAAGCACAAAAATAATATACATAAAGACAATACCACACATCCACAATAGTATGAAGCTATGTCAATAAATGTTTGCAGAGAATATTTTACTTTATAAAACACTTCTTACATTTGGGTATTTCCCCATTTCAAAAATATAAAGCAATATAACATAAGCAATATATACAAAAAATGTAAATGATATACAATTACATAATAAATTTAGAAAACAATAGCAATAGCCTTCAAAAGCAAACAGAAATTTCAGTTAAGATAAAACCTTTCCCAAAGATGTATTACCTGTCACGATTAGTGATGAGCGGGCACTACCATGCTCGGGTGCTCAGTACTCGTAACTAGTGATGAGCGGACACTACCATGCTCAGGTGCTCAGTACTCGTAACTAGTGATGAGCGGGCACTACCATGCTCGGGGGCTCTGTGCTCATAACTAGTGATGAGCGGGCACTACCATGCTCGGGGGCTCTGTACTCGTAACTAGTGATGAACGGACACTACCATGCTCTGGTGCTCAGTACTCGTAACTAGTGATGACCGGGCACTACTATGCTCGGGGGCTCTGTACTCGTAACTAGTGATGAGTGAGCACTACCATGCTCGGGGGCTCTGTACTCGTAACTAGTGATGAGCGGATACTACCATACTCGGGTGCTCAGTACTCTTAACTAGTGATGAGCGGGCACTATCATGCTCGGGTGCTCAGTACTCGTAACTAGTGATGAGGGGGAACTACCATGCTCGGGTGCTCAGTACTCGTAACTAGTGATGAGCGGGCACTAGCATGCTCGGGTGCTCGATACTTGTAACTAGAGATGAGTGAGCACTACCATGTTCTGGTCTCGTCACTAGTGATGAGCGGGCACTCCCATGCTTGGTACTTGTAAATAGTGATTAGCTGGCACTACTATGCTTGGTTGCTTGGGTCTCGTAATGAGCAGTTGGATGCTCAGATGAACGCAACTTGATTATCTGAGTATAATGGAAGTCAATGGGGAACTTGAGCAGTTTTCCAGGAAATCCCCATTGATTTCCATTATACTCAGATAATCAAGTTGCGTTCATCTGAGCATCCAACTGCTCATTACGAGACCCAAGCAACCAAGCATAGTAGTGCCAGCTAATCACTATTTACAAGTACCAAGCATGAGAGTGCCCGCTCATCACTATTTACAAGTACCAAGCATGAGAGTGCCCGCTCATCACTATTTACAAGTACCAAGCATGAGAGTGCCCGCTCATCACTAGTTACAAGTACCAAGCATGAGAGTGCCCGCTCATCACTATTTACAAGTACCAAGCATGAGAGTGCCCGCTCATCACTATTTACAAGTACCAAGCATGAGAGTGCCCGCTCATCACTATTTACAAGTACCAAGCATGAGAGTGCCCGCTCATCACTAGTTACAAGTACCAAGCATGAGAGTGCCCGCTCATCACTATTTACAAGTACCAAGCATGAGAGTGCCCGCTCATCACTATTTACAAGTACCAAGCATGAGAGTGCCCGCTCTTCACAAGTCATGATTTTATCAATCAGTATCTGCAACATCCTGGAGGTGGATTCACGGGACCGTGCACCGGACTCCCCCAGAGAGGCAACCAGGAGCTAACCTCTATACAAAGACCGTCCGGTCACCCCACCAGAGGGCCTAAATGCACAGCAGCCGGAACACTGGGAGTACGGGGTACGGGTCCTTCAGAGATTGGAACGGGAGATGACTAAAAGTCCAACGGGAACCGGAGGCAGGATAGATGACGGGACCTGGGTACCGGTGCCGAGTAGTAACAGCAGACGGGGTCCAGATCCAGCGGGATGTGCGGGCTGAAGCATCCAGGTGAAGTCCAGGTGACGGGTTCAGGCTGATGGGAGATGGCGGGATCCTCAGCAAACAGTCACCGGGACACTTCCTGGGAAATCGGCAATCTGGGACCAGGTCAGGATGGCAGACGGGCTCTGCAGAGGAGACAGTGTTAGTCAGGATACAAGGTACAGATAGACCTGAACACCTAGCTATGGGAACATGTTGAACAGGCACCGCCCACCTGGAAAGGGAAGTCTTATATACCCTGTACCTGTATCAGTCATATCCTGTTCCCGGGATGCTGGCCGTTTAAGAAGAGGTGAGTGAGCTTGCGCGCGCCCTAATGCGCATGCGCAAGGCCCGAGTACCGGAGACCAGAGCAGGAAGCGGCGGGGAAGGTGAAGGAGATGCAGGGGAGCCAGATGGAGTGTCCGGAGTCGCAGGGGAACGCCGGGACCGGTGGACGGAAGGCACAGAGGACGTACAGGAGGGGGAGTGAGAGGAACCGCCGAGGGCAGGAGAACCGGAGACCGGAGCGGTGAGAGACATGCGGCGACGGGACCCGGGGAGCTTGACAGTATCCTAGGGACACAGTGAGGGACAGTCAGAGACAGGGGTGCGCTGGGTTGTCAGTTTTTGGCATCTCAGCTGTCATGCAGAATCTGGCCCAGACTGCTGAGCTTCCTCTGGGTGTCACTCATTCAGGATAATTATTTGGCTATTTAGCTCACTATCAATGGTCAGACCATTGTCAGTCATCACTTTGGTCTGTGGAGTGTGTGTCTTGTGTTTGCTTTACTGATCCTTTGATGTCTGACCTTGGACTTTGCCTTCTGACTACTTGTTTGACCTAGCCCTTTTGCCAGGAAGACACTTCCTAATATGAACAATGCCTAAAAGACACTTCCAGAATGAGCAATGCCCAGCGGATACTTCCCAGTATGAGCAATGCCCAGCAGATACTTCCCAGTATGAGCAATGCCCAGCGAACACTTCCCAGTATGAGCAATACGAAGCGGACAGTTTTCAGTATGAGCAACGCCTTGCGGACACTTCTCAGTATGAGCAACGCCTTGTGGACACTTCCCAGTATGAGCAACGCCTTGTGGACACTTCCCAGTAGGAGCAAAGCCCAGCAGACACTTCCCAGTATGAGAAACGCCCAGCAGACATTTCTCAGTATGAGTGTGTCGCCCTGGACAAGCCAGGGGCCACAGGTAACAACACCACACCCCACACTCCCTGTAGGCACATCGAAGTCAAAACACAAAATCCTTGTTGCCTTCCCCAGGGGCTGATGTCCACACCAGGGGGTGGAGCCAGGCGGTTGGTCTCCACCCA
This sequence comes from Anomaloglossus baeobatrachus, assembly GCF_048569485.1. NCBI lineage: Eukaryota > Metazoa > Chordata > Amphibia > Anura > Aromobatidae > Anomaloglossus > Anomaloglossus baeobatrachus. The sequence goes on along the minus strand of NC_134362.1, from coordinate 176,013,274 downwards.
CCAAGGAGTTCACAGTCCTGGAGGAGGGAAAACACAGGCAGTTAGAGTGAAGCTAGGGAAGTGAGAGGGGAGATAGAGTTTGGAGGAGGAAGTGGAAGCAGGAAAGTAGTAGAGAGGAGAAAAGTGACAGCAAAAGAGCCTGAAGTTGGTCCGGGTGTGTGGCCCGGACAGAACAGCAAGGTTGGCAGATGGTGGTGACCGTCTGCAGTGGAGGCCGATTGGAGTCTGTCGTAAGGACCGTGGACGGGTGGTGACCCGGCGGTACCGGACCGGCATACAAAGAGAGGCCAGCACCATTGGCAGGGGCCTTTCGGATCCCGGCAAGGCTTGGAGTCGCCGTGAATTTGCCAAATCCGTTAGTGAAGGGGACCTCCGGGTTTCCAAACAGCCAAGTCCCGATAGAAGGCAACCGTCCAACCGTGAAGGGGAGACACCGCCACCGCCAAGGGCAACCGTTTCCCAGGGCAAGCGCCTGCGGGCAAAAGGGGCTCCTCCGGCCTACATCCAAGTCGGGGAGCGGGTTACCGGTGGGAACCCATCGCTACCAACATTACACTTAGGTGCAGGGAGAGACAGTCATCACCAACCTACAGGGAAGAAGCAACCGCAGCCGTCTGGGGGACCCGTCCATCCAGCCGTGTGTTTTACCGAGAACTGTGTCATCGTCTCAGGCTGAGTGAGTACCCCCGTGCCGTACGGCACAGTGCTGCCCCTGCGACCCTGCACCTCAGCAGGCCCCGCAACTCGCCTGCTGTCCTCTCTACCTACCCCATCATCGGGCCCCGGGACAACCAACCCCCTACCCACGGAGGGGAGGAATAACAACAAAGCTGCTCCCTGTCACCGCTCCCGGGATCCCCGTCCAGAGCAGCGGTGGTGTCCACACAATCACCACAACCGTGGGTGGCGTCACGGACAATATCCCCAAAACCAAACCACCCCTTTTCACTCACGGGCGAGGAGCGCCGCTCGAGTCCCCGGGATCCGGCCCATCGCTCGAGCCACCGAGCAGCAGCGGCCGCAGCAGCAGCGGCCGCAGCAGCAGCGGCAGCCGGACCCGAGCAGTGGGAGAGCGCAGCGTCCCCTCCTCCGCCCGCGACAACTTGGCGTCACGAACAGGATCTTACCGCTCTGCCGTCTGGTAGAGGTGCGCCTTGTTACCGCCGGAGGTGTCCGGCCGAAAAATTGTAGAAGCCACCGTCTTTGGCGCGAAAAGTTCCCGCTCGAGCGTCTCCTCGAGTAGTGGAGGCGCGAAGGCCAAAACCCCGCCCCAGTAGAGGAGGAGCCGGAAAGAGGCTAAGGGGGATGGAAACAAGATGTCTGCGCCCGACGGAGCTGCTGGAGGAGCGGCGGTCACAGCCGCAGTGGCACCCGTGGATGGGGATGGGCCTGTCCAGGTCCGGCCGCGCTGGCGGGAGGTGCCGCATTCCCAGCTCTCGCTCAGGTGATGCCGTTCTCCTTGCCCTATGTGCCCGGAGCTACCTGGCTGCCGCAGTACGACGTGAAACCTGATGCATTACAGGTCTTCCGGAAGAAGCTTAGCCCGCTCCTAGAATTGTACCCCCTGACTGATAAGCAACATGCAGCGGTAGTGCTGGGGCAGCTAACCGGCGCGGCTGAGCAGGAGGTGGAGACCTGGGCCGAGGGGGACCGGTTCTCTGTAACCACCATCTTTGAGAAACTACAGACTGCCTTTGAGACCCGTACCGAAGCCGAGCTGAGGATGCAGTTTTACCAATGTCGGCAACGGCCTGTGGACAGTATTCGGGACTACGCTTTACGTCTGCAAACCGCCCTCCGCACACTTAAGCGGGTGAACACCATCAATGAGGCGGACAGCAACAAAATGTTAGTAGAGCAATTTGTGCAGGGGATGAGGTCCTCCGAGGATCGCAAACAACTCCGGCTGTGGGCCCTAGAACACCCTGATGTGGACTTTGCTGTGTTAAAGGAACGGGCCATTAAAGCTCTGCAACCCCCAGCTTCGGAAGTCTTGGAACCAGCCCCGTGGCCGGTTGAGACGTCCCCCGTCGTGGTGGCCCCTGCCCTACCAGCATCTCCAGTACCTACAGCTCCAAGCAGCACGATGGAAGAACTGGCTGCCCACGTCCGCCGCATGGATGGAGACCTCGCCAAGATCCTCGCCGCACTCCAGCCTCAGACCAGATCCCAGCCTCCGGCAAAGATACAGCTCGCCGACCGTCCTGAGGACGTCCCCTGGATGCAGTGGAGAAGAACCAATGACTCACGGTATGGACCCCCGATTTGTTACAGGTGCAACAAACCCGACCACTTCTCCCGACGGTGTCCGTTAAACGAGCAACCCCTGGGGCCACGGGCCAATCCTCAGGAGTAGAACCCCGTGGCCCCCCAGACTGGCGGGACCGATACATCGGGGCCCGACCTATCATCCCCGTGGCTGTGGACGGCATACCGGTGATGGCTCTCCTGGACACTGGATCACAGGTAATCACCATACCATACACATTGTATCAACGGTATTGGGGGACTGATGAGCTGGCTCCCCCAGATGCTAGTATAACACTGATTGCTGCTGATGGACTCCCATTGACCCAAGTGGGATACAAACAAGTGGCCATCACTGTGGGGCGAGCTGAACTGCAACATCAGGGTATGATTGTGATAATGAATGAACCCAGTGATCATAACCCGAAGATAGTGCTAGGAACCAATGTGATGGAGCACTGTATGGGTGATGTGTTGGCCCTACTGCAGCAGCTGGCCGCCACAGCAGCGGGGAGCCGACAGAGAGCTGTGCAGCATGAGATCCGAGCCTTGATGTACCGCCAGCATGTGAACTCGATGGGAGGAGAGATTGGTGGGGTGAGAGTGATGGATGCTGCTCCGTTGATTGTGCCCCCTAGGAGTGAGATGATGATTTGGTGTAGGGCAGCAGTAGGGCCCCAGGGGCGTGACTACCCTGCCATGATAGAGCCCATGCCCTCCGAGCACTGGCCCACAGTAATGGCCGCCCGAGGGGTGGTAGATGTAAAGAAGGGGAGAGTGCCTGTGAGGGTGCTGAACTGTGGGGAGGAAGAAGTCAGGCTTCCCCGGTATGCTACACTTGCTAAGTTGCTCACTCTGGATCCCCACACCATCCACAAGGCAGTCCCCCCAACCTCACCACCGACTGCCAGCACTCACCCGCCCCAAGGGGAGTTAGATGAGTGGCACCGACAGTTACATGTAGGCACTGATGATACTCCTACACATCACAAAGAAGGGGTATACCGGGTGGTACGGGAGTATGAGCAAGTTTTTAGCAAACACCCTCTAGACTTTGGGCAGATTAAAGGGGTCCAACACCATATCCCCACCGGTGAACACCCCCCTATCAAAGATAGGTACAGGCCTATTCCCCCTGCACACTACCAATGTGCCAAGGACATGTTGAGGAACATGAGGGAGGCAGGGGTTATCAGGGACAGCTGTAGTCCCTGGGCCGCCCCGTTGGTACTGGTTAAGAAGAAGGACGGCACCATGCGGATGTGTGTGGATTACCGGAAGATTAACCAGATAACGCATAAAGATGCTTACCCACTGCCCCGTATTGAAGAGTCCTTGGCCGCACTGAGAACCGCGAACTACTTCTCTACCCTTGACCTCACCAGCGGGTACTGGCAAGTGGCCGTGGCACCCGAGGACCGGGAGAAAACTGCCTTCACCACCCCAATGGGGCTCTGTGAATTCAATAGTATGCCGTTCGGGCTGTGCAACGCCCCTGGAACCTTCCAACGGCTGATGGAATGCTGTCTGGGGCATCTAAATTTCGAGACCGTCCTGTTATACCTGGATGATGTGATTGTGTAGTCCCAGACATATGAAGCCCATCTGGAGCACCTGGCCGAGGTGTTCGCGTCCCTTGCCAAATACGGGATGAAGTTGAAGCCCTCCAAGTGTCATCTGCTGAAACCCAGAGTGCAGTACTTGGGGCATGTGGTGGGTGCAGAAGGTGTCGCCCCCGACCCCGAGAAGATCACTGCCATCCAAGACTGGCCGAGACCAACCACAGTGAGGGAAGTAAGGCAGTTTCTGCGTCTGGTGAGGTACTACCGTCGCTTCATCAAGGGATACACGAAGATGGCTGCCCCCATGCAAGACCTCCTCGTGGGACAGACCAAAGGTGGTAAACCCCTCGGAGCCCCACTGATGTGGGAAGAGAGGCATGAGGAATCCTTCCGCCAGCTGAAAGCGGCCTTGACCGGAGAGGAGATCCTAGCGTATCCTGATCACAGCTACCCGTTCATCCTCTACACCGATGCCAGCAATGTGGGCTTGGGGGCAGTCTTATCCCAGGTCCAAGATGGGAAGGAAAAAGTGATTGCTTATGCTAGCCGAAAGCTCCGACCGACTGAAAGGAATCCTGAGAACTACAGCTCTTTCAAGCTTGAGCTCCTGGCGCTGGTGTGGGCTATCACCGAGCGGTTCCGCCATTACCTGGCTGCAGCAAAATTCACCGCTTTAACGGATAACAATCCGCTGACCCACCTGGACACGGCCAAGTTGGGCGCGTTAGAACAGCGGTGGGTGGCCAGGCTAGCCAACTACGATTTCACCATCAAATACAGGGCCGGTCGTGCCAACGTTAATGCTGATGCACTCTCTCGGGTGCCCCACTTGTCGGAAGAAGGGTGCGAGGATGACGACCTCGAAGAGATCGAGTTGCCTGCATTTCACCAGCCACCAACTGAGAAGGTACATGTCCACCAACAACGGGTGAACCTGGACCCGCTGCCCAGTCAGGAGTGGCAGGAAGCTCAAAACCAGGCGCCCGCTGTTCGCCTACTAAAGATCCTGGTGGAGCAAGGCGCTGCTGGAATAGACCCTGCCGCCCCAGCGGAAGCCCAACGCCTGTGGCGAAAACGGACCCGGCTGTATCTACACCAGGGGAAGTTGTACCGTGAGCTGATTATCCCAAAGACTCATGAGAAAATCCGCCAGTTGGTTATTCCCCAAGCTAATGTGCCCACCGTTCTACAGGCGTACCATGATGGTGCCGGACACTTCGGGTGGAAGAAGCTGGACATGCTGTTGAGAGAGCGGTTCTATTGGAGCGGGAGTCTGTAGAAGCCTGGTGCCGAGAGTGCGGCCCTTGCACACTGAGAAGGAAGGACGAGGCCAGCCAGAAGGCGCCCCTACACCCGATTGTTACACATCAACCGCTGGAGCTGGTCGCCCTGGACCATGTAAAGCTCACCTCCAGCCGAAGTGGGTACACCTACGCTCTAACCATAGTAGACCACTACTCGAGGTTCATGGTGGTTGTCCCAGTTAAAGACCTAACTGGCCGTACCGCCGCTAGAGCGTTCCAGGCTTATTTCTGTCGACCACATGGATACCCTGAGAAGGTGCTTACTGACCAAGGCCTGGCCTTTGAAGCGGAGGTGTTCCATGAGTTTTGTCAGTTTTACGGCTGCAAGAAGATCCGGACCACGCCTTACGATGCCCAAACCAACGGCATGTGTGAGAAGATGAACCACTTGGTCCTGGGCCTCCTCAAGACATTGCCGCTAGAAGAGCGGAACCTGTGGCCAGAGAAGCTACCTGACTTGGTCGATATGTACAACAATATCCCTTCCAGCTCAACGAAGTGCACCCCAGCATACCTGATGAGGGCTCGCCCCGGCCGGCTACCGGTGGATCTGGACATGGGATTGGAAGCCCCAGAAGCACTCCCTTCGACAGCTGAATGGGAAACTCGGCGGAGGGTACAGTACCAACAGATTCAGGAATATGTTGAGAAGAACTTGAGTCGGAGTCGGGGACAACAGGAGCAGCGCTTCAACCAGAAGGCGTCTGCTGGCCCTTTCCAGCCTGGAGATGTGGTGCTGAAGCGAAAGAGGAGGACCCACAAGCTGGATGATCAATGGAAGCAAACCCCATATGTCATACAGCCCACAGGATGGGAAGATGGGAAGGCCTACCAGATCAGTCGTGACCAAGGGGGCACCTTGGCCACGGTTTCCCGGGACCATCTAAAGAAGTGCCCACCAGCATTGAGAGCAGCGGCTGAAGTTCCGGTTCCTCCACCAGCGGAGAAGGCAAAAGAGGTAATCCACACAGTGATGGGTGACTTCCCAGCGGACTGGCCTACACAGAACGGCGCGGTGATTCTTCCAGTGATACTGTTCCCACAACCCATGGATGAAGAAGTGGTGGAAGCGGTCAACCGTGAGCCAGTGCCAGTGCCCAGTGGTGAACCTGTGCCCAACTCCCCTATGCCTCCGCCTGCCCCACACGATAGCAGGGAAGAGGAACTGATTGTTCCCTCTGCCCCACTGCCTGTCCCCACTGACACCGGACCCCGGAGGTCCACTCGGCCAAACCTATTTAGACCCCCACTTAGGTACAGGGAAACTGTTCTTTAAAGGGGAAAAATTGTGTGTTGAAAGTACCGTTTGTAAAAATGATAAGTAAATGATTAAACTGAAGATTTACCTGATTGACAAGCCTTCATTTGGAACCGGTCGTAGCCGGCAACTGGTCCCCGTTGGGACCCCCTTCACCTTGCATAGAAACTACTATGAACATGCCTGAGAACTTGCAAGGCAACCACAAACTTGTGGCCTGTAAATAAAAATGTTGTTGCAGCTTCCACCGTTGCCGCCTCCGGAGAGGCAAATTGGAGGAAGGGCCCGCAGTAGAGTAGGCTGGGGCCCAGCCACCACCGGAAGCGGTGGCAATCCTCTGGGGGTTTCAGGGGTTCCCCATGGACGTGGGTCCCCTGGAAAGGACAGAACCCGCTCGGCAATTTGTGCAGGACTGGGGTCAGGGGGTGCTGCCTGTTGATTAGGGGCAGCATCAGGGCCAGGTTGCTTGGGTGGGAGAGAGCGGAAGCCGTAACCGTTTACCGTTGCAACGTTTAAGAAACGTACCTCCCGTTGTGGGATGAAGTTAGTATAATTGTAATGTGTTTTCTTATCTTTTTGCAGAAATAAAACCGGTGATGGACGGGCAGCCCGAGGACGGTCTGCATTTTGCTAAGGGGGAATGTGTCGCCCTGGACAAGCCAGGGGCCACAGGTAACAACACCACCACACCCCACACTCCCTGTAGGCACATCGAAGTCAAAACACAAATCCTTGTTGCCTTCCCCAGGGGCTGATGTCCACACCAGGGGGTGGAGCCAGGCGGTTGGTCTCCACCCACCAAGGAGTTCACAGTCCTGGAGGAGGGAAAACACAGGCAGTTAGAGTGAAGCTAGGGAAGTGAGAGGGGAGATAGAGTTTGGAGGAGGAAGTGGAAGCAGGAAAGTAGTAGAGAGGAGAAAAGTGACAGCAAAAGAGCCTGAAGTTGGTCCGGGTGTGTGGCCCGGACAGAACAGCAAGGTTGGCAGACGGTAATGACCGTCTGCAGTGGAGGCCGATTGGAGTCTGCCGTAAGGACCGTGGACGGGTGGTGACCCGGCGGTACCGGACCGGCATACAAAGACAGGCCAGCACCATTGGCAGGGGCCTTTCGGATCCCGGCAAGGCTTGGAGTCGCCGTGAATTTGCCAAACCCGTTAGTGAAGGGGACCTCCGGGTTTCCAAACAGCCAAGTCCCGATAGAAGGCAACCTTCCAACCGTGAAGGGGAGACACCGCCACCGCCAAGGGCAACCGTTTCCCAGGGCCAGCGCCTGCGGGCAAAAGGGGCTCCTCCGGTCTACATCCAAGTCGGAGAGCGGGTTACCGGTGGGAACCCATCGCTACCAACATTACACTTAGGTGCAGGGAGAGACAGTCATCACCAACCTACAGGGAAGAAGCAACCGCAGCCGTCTGGGGGACCCGTCCATCCAGCCGTGTGTTTTACCGAGAACTGTGTCATCATCTCAGGCTGAGTGAGTACCCCCGTGCTGTACGGCACAGTGCTGCCCCTGCGACCCTGCACCTCAGCAGGCCCCGCAACTCGCCTGCTGTCCTCCCTACCTACCCCATCATCGGGCCCTGGGACAACCAACCCCCTACCAACGGAGGGGAGGAATAACAACAAAGCTGCTCCCTGTCACCGCTCCCGGGATCCCCGTACAGAGCAGCGGTGGTGTCCACACAATCACCACAACCGTGGGTGGCGTCACGGACAATATCCCCAAAACCAAACCACCCCTTTTCACTCAAGGGCGAGGAGCGCCGCTCGAGTCCCCGGGGTCCGGCCCATCGCTCGAGCCACTGAGCAGCAGCGGCCGCAGCAGCAGCGGCAGCCGGACCCGAGCAGTGGGAGAGCGCAGCGTCCCCTCCTCCGCCCGCGACATGAGAAACGCCCATTAAACACTTCTCAGTATCAGTAACGCCCAGCAGACACTTCCCAATATGAGCAATGCCTAGTAGACACTTCCCAGTAGGAGCAACGCCCTGCAGACACTTCTCAGTAGGAGCAATGCCCAGCGGACACTTCTCAGTAGGAGCAACGCCCAGTGGACACTTCCCAGTATGTCTAATCTTCTTTTATGACGCCTATCTTGCAATTTGGGTAGTTTTATAGGATAAAATGTGCTTTTAATATTTCAAAAAGAACAAATAACAATAACGCACTTAGAAAGGTAGTATTTATAGCTGTATGTGATAGAGTGGCTATCCTCACTATATACATGCCACTGTGAAAAACTCCTCTTTATTAAACAACACTGGAGAGGGATTACAACCCTTATCATAATCCCCTCCAAAATGGAATTTTAACCGAGGATTTATGGATTACATTTCTTCATAGCAGTTGTCCATCCAAGCATGTACTCTCAGATTTCAGCACTAAAGACTTTTCTACCTCTTCATCGTAAAAAAATATATATAAACACATATACAGTCATGGTCGAAAGTGTTGGCACCCTTAAAATAGTTCCAGAAAATTAACTATTTCTTCCAGAAAATGATTGTGTGTAGAGGACCAACACAAACTGAGAAAAAAGTCAAATTGGATCTAATTTCAGACAAAACTCTAAAAATGGTCCAGACAAAATTATTGGCACCCTCAACTTAATGGTTGCACACCCTTTGGAATAAATAACTGCAATCAATCGCTTCATATAACTGTCCACGAGCTTCTTACTCCTCTCACCTGGAATTTTGGACTCTTCTTTATAAACTGCTCCAGGTCTCTCATATTTGAAGGCTCCTTCTCCCAACAGCAATTTTAAGATCTCTCCACAGGTGTCAATGGTATTGATATCTGGACTCATTACTGCCACTTCAGAAGTCTCCAGTAATTTGTTTCTGGGGGCTTTTTGAAGTATTTTTGGGGTCATTGTTTTACTGGAAGACCTATGATCTTGGATGCAAACCCAGCTTTCTGACCCTGTGTACTCCATTGCCACCCAAAATCCTGTGGTAATCTTCAGATTTCATGATGACTTAGCAAAACAACCCCAAAACATCTTTGAACCTCCAACATATTTGACTGTAGGTCCTGTGTTCTTTTCTTTGTAGGCCTCATTCCATTTTCAGAAAACAGTAGAATGATGTACTTTACCAAAAAGCTCTATCTTGGTCTCATCTGTCCACATGACTCTTTCCCAGAAGGATTTGTATTTTTTTTTTTTATGTCTCTTTGTCAGCAGTGGGGTATCCTGGTTCTCCTCCATTGTGTTTCATTTCATTCAGATGTGGACTAAAACTGATGTACTCTTAGCCTGCAGGACAGCTTGAATTTCTTTCGACTGGGGCTACTTATCCATCATCCGGATCCGGAGTATCCTGCGTTGCAACCTTTCATCAATTTTGCTCTGCCACCCGCTTCCAGGTAGATTATCTTCTGTGTCTTGGATTGTAAACTTCTTGACTATGTTGCTCAGCATGGTCAAAGGAACATCAAGATCTCTGGAGATTGACTTGTAACCTTAAGATTGTAGGTGCTGTGTTCTTTTCTTTGTAGGCCTCATTCCGTTTTCAGTAAACAGTAGAATGATGTGCTTTACCAAAAAGCTCTGTCTTGGTCTCATCTGTCCACAAGACGCTTTCCCAGAAGGATTTGCATTTTGTTTTTCTATTATGTTGTTATGTTAGCAGTGGGGGCTCCTCCATGGCATTTCATTTAATTCAGATGTGGATAGATAGTTCGTGCTGATACTGATGTACTCTTAAGGGTACTTTACACGTTGCGATCTCGCTAGCGAGATCGCTAGCGAGCGTACCCGCCTCGATCGGTTGTGCGACACGGGCAAATCGCTTGCCCGTGGCGCACAACCTCGCTTACACCCGTCACATGGACTTACCTTCCCTGCGACTACGCTCTTGCCGGCAAACCACCTCCTTTCTAAGGGGGCGGCTCGTGTGGCGTCACAGCGACGTCACATGGCAGCCGTCCAATAGAGATGAGTGGGACGTAACATCCCGCCCACCTCCTTCCTTCCGTATTGCCGGTGGACGCAGGTAAGGATGTTCGTCGTTCCTGCGGTGTCACACATAGCGATGTGTGGTGCTGCAGGAACGATGAACAACGTTGTACCTGCAGCAGTAACGATATTTTGAAAAGGAGCGACGTGTCAACGATCACCGATTTTGGACGTTTTTGCGATCGTTGATCGTCGCTCCTTGGTGTCACACACTCCGATGTCGCTAATGTCGCCGGATGTGCGTCACAAACACCGTGACCCCAATGATAATTCATTAACAATATTGTAGCGTGTAAAACCCGCTTTTGCCTGCAGGACAGCTTGAATTTCTTTGGACTGGGGCTACTTATTCACCATCCGGATCCGGACTATCCTGCATTACAACCTTTCATCAATTTTTCTCTGCTGCCCACATCCAGATAGATTAGCTGCAGTGCCATGGATTGTAAACTTCTTGATTATGTTGCTCAGCATGGTCAAAGGAACATCAAGATCTCTGGAGATGGACTCGTTATCTTGAGATTGTTGTACACCATGGTCAAAGGAACATCAAGATCTCTGGAGATGGACTTGAAACCTTGAGAGTATTGATATTTTTCAACAATTTTGGTTCTCAAGTCCACAGACAGATCTCGTCTCCTCTTTCCATTTCTCCATGCTGAGTGTGGCACACACAGACACACAATCTAAAGACTGAGTCAACTTCTCCCCTTTTTATCTGGATTCAGGTGTGATTTTCATATTTCTCACACTTCTTACTTTTCACAGATGAGTTTCAATGAGCATCACATGCTTGAAACAAAGTTGTTTACCCTCAATTTTGGAAAGGTGCCAACAATTTTGCCTGGCCCATTTTAGGGGTTTAGTGTGAAATGGCTATTTCAAATTTGATCACTTTACTTTCGAAATCACCCCCAATGTCCTCCAGGTATTTTTTTTTAATCCTTGTGTCTGATCATGGGTCCATATGGTTTGTATAAACAAATCTACAAATGCTGTTAGTGCATGCAAGGTCACAGCCCTGTTTTAGTGTTGTACAGAAAATAGAATAATAAAATCTACAATCAGGAAATTAAAATAGATTAGAAAACAAAGAATATGTGTCACCAGTATCTAGGTTGGATTAAAAATATAAAATGAAGTGCTTAAAGAGAACCTGTCACTAGGGCTAAAATGGGTAGTTTATGATGTTACTTTATCCCTGCTGCTCCCCAGAGTAAATCCGCCATATATAACAAGAAGTGGTAACGCTCGAGCTGATTTTTTTGATCATGTCATGCTAAGAGGTGCATCAATATACAGTTATATACGTTTTCCATTATTTGAAACATCAGTAACGTACAGATTGCCCTCCGCCCAGAGGTAATCACACAAGGTTGAGATTTTCCCAATGCGGTTTGCAAAGGAAACCTTTAAAAAAAAACAACTTATATCCCTGGTGTGGTTTGTTCAGGATAATGGAAGAATGTGTGACGCTAGGTACGGGGAAGTGCCAAGCGAATGGCCAAATAGAAGGGGGAGATGGTGAACCCTGACCAAACCTACTGCTGGTCCCTGAGGTCCCTCACCACCCTAGAAAGGTTCTTTATGCTGAGCCGGATACCTGACCCTAGGTATCCCTAGTGCTGGTGTTGTGAATGTCAGTTATGCTTTGGCTGCTGTGAGGCTCCCTCTTGTGGCCAGGAATGGTTTGGACAAAGACCAGGTGTGTTGAGCAATGGGCGTTTCCATTGCTAACTCTCTGCTTAATTTAATCCTGGTCTGATAGCAGGCTATGCCGGATGTCAGTTGTTCTTTGTTCACCAGACTGCTTCATTCTGCTCCACACCACATATATCCCAGATAAGTGCTTTGCTCTTTATTTGTTGTTTGGTTCTTTTACTCTTCTCTGAGTTTGTCTTTTGCTGTGGTTGTTTTCAGTTTATTTGCATGCAGGGGTCTTCCCTTGCAGTTGCTCAGCAGGGAAACTCCCTGCAGCTATGTTTGGAGTATTGCTCCTATAAGTCCATGTGTTTGTGGCTTTTTGAATTTGTAATGATTCTTGTTTTCTGTTCATTGGTATGACAAGAGCGCCTGGTATAGGACGGAGTGCAGATCGTGCGATCTGAGGGCCTTTTTGTACTATCAGGAATTTGGAATTTTGCAGGGTTTTTCTCTGGCCACCATCAGCCCCTTTCCTGTCCTTTCCTATTTTAGTCAGTGGGGGCCTCACCTTTTGCTAATCCTATCATCTATCTGTGTATTGTGTTTTCCTATATCACCGCAGTCTTTGAATGTGGTGGGCTTGCTATTCTTTATCTATTTTCTGAGGCAGAGAGTTATGCATCTTTCCTTCCTTCAGGATAGCTAGTTCTCCGGCTGGGTTCGCGGTGCATAGGATGTTAGTTCACCCCTCGGCTACTTCTAGTGTTGATGGTTAGTAAGAGGATGGCGGCTAGATTAGTTGCCAATGCTCTTGTCACCTTTTACCAATGAATTATGGTGGTCTTCCATGGTTCCGAATCATAACATGCTGGGCTCTAAATAGGGAATGGATGGGATGAGCTCTTCATTAACCCCACTAAACACTAACGGAAGACACACAAGGAGAACACACGGGGAAAAAGCATGAACTACTTATCCTCAGATAACTCAAGCAAGAGTTCAGCAAAGTCTCAGCAACAACATCACAAATGAGTACAAGCAACCTGCTTGCACCCAGGGCTTGAATGAACTTAAAAATATCATCAGCACCAGTCCAGGGAAGGAGGGAGTATTTAAGCACCAAGAGAATACTGATGATCAGCAGTTGGGTGGAAGGTGAGCTCCTGCTGGGTCTAAAAGGGAAGAGATGAAAATCCAGCGGGAAAGATACCTAATGCAAGGAATACTAATAGCATGAACAATAGAAAGTCAGGGAGCATTTTGTGCAGCCAAACGATGTGACCTTCTATTGCCAGAAACCACATGACTGTCTGCGGATGTCAGAGGATAAGAAGTGGTACTCCTCCTGTGCAGAGAACGCAGATTACTATCATGGCCGATGGAATGGGACGTGCAAATTGAATTGCACTAACTGTAATCCTGTCCTCCACATCACATCACATGTTAGATATACGAGCAGCACTACTGTTCTCGTAGAGAACCACCCAACTGGGGGGAAGAATACGATGGCCTAATTCTATTCTTCCACTGGTAAATCAATGATAAGCTTTGATAGGTTGCTACTGATTTCCTCTAGACCAGTTCTAATGAATGAGGCTCAATAAGCGAGAGAAACAAGGGACTGTTTTTATTTTCCGGCCCACCGTGAATAAAAGATAAACCTGATAAAAGACTTTTTACAAAGATTTATTTTGACCTCGGAACGTTCAAAGGGCTCACAAATCCTCTAACTGGATTAGTTCATACTGTTCTCACAGTACGTCAGCATTACTCCGTGCAACACCGATATTTAAGAAATTCTACCATTCCATGAAGTCCTTGGAATACCAGTGAGCCCTATGGGAAACTTGAGCTCATTTTTCACTCATTCTAAAGGCCACCATCACATTCATACACTAACGTCAGCCAAAGCCACCAGGATCGGTGGACTCGACCACCTGACTCTTTCGCAACAGATGATTCTGGTGGAGACAAGGATCCGCTATGTTGAGTTTGAGGCTGCCGATCCTTTGTTCTCTGCATGATAAGTCACTGGAGGGAGAACACAGGAGTGTGATCGTTCCTGTGTATGGAGAAGTTGGAAAAAAATGTTGTCAGACGATCGTTCGACTAGTAGATAGACCCAAGATTCCTCTTCTTGAAAAATAAAATATTACTGGTCATGTCATGTGCACTAGGTTCTGTGATTTGGCGTGGATCTCGAAAACTAGCCTGATTGCCGTATGCGGAGTCGGGAAGGAATTTTTCCCCTAATATGATGACTTTTCAGGGAACTATTCCTTCTGCCATATGTGGAGTCAGGAAGGACTTTTTCCCCTAATATGCTGACTTTCCAGGGAACTAGTCTGATTGCCGTATGTGGTGTTGGGAAGAAATTTTTCCACCAATATGATGACTTTCCAGAGAACTAGTCTGACTGCTGTATGTGGTGTCAGGAAGGACTTTTTCCCCTAATATGAGGACTTTCCAGAGAACTAGTCTGATTGCCGTATGTGGTGTCGGGAAGGAATTTTTGCCCTAATATGATGACTTTCCAGAGAACTAGTCTGATTGCCGTATGTGGTGTCGGGAAGGAATTTTTGCCCTAATATGATGACTTTCCAGAGAACTAGTCTGATTGCCGTATGTGGTGTCGGGAAGGAATTTTTGCCCTAATATGATGACTTTCCAGAGAACTAGTCTGATTGCCGTATGTAGAGTCAGGAAGGAAATTTTTCCCTAATATGATGACTTTCCAGGTGTGATGACTGTCACAAGGTGGTGATAGACACAACTAGTATGCAGTGAGTGGAGATGTAGTCAGACAGGCTCAGATCATAAACCAGGAGGTCACGACAGTACACGACGGGGCAGACAGAGATGAGGTCGAGATACAAGCCGAAGGTCAGGGTTCCAGGAAAGTAAACACAAGATACAGGGAGCAGGCGAGGACGTGGTCAGGAGGAAGTCCAAGGTCAGAAGCCAGGAAGTCACAACAGAAACAAGGGAGGAAAGACAGACAAGTAAACAGCTGTCCGGAATTGAGAGACCAAGATCTGAACACTGAGCACCACGGGAGTAAACAGTACAACCATAAATAGGAAGTATGACTGGCGTCGTCCTGAGCTAACACGCTCCATAATGAAGCAGAGCAATCACCGGGAATGAGAAGCATCTTCAAAAGCACCTCCAAGGACAGCGTGAAACCCATTGCTGTGAAACAACCAGCAGAGCATTCATCCTGCAAAATACTCTGCACCATAAGGAACATATACCGACTCTGCGGGAGACCATGGCAGAACAATACAGAATGTTCTGCACATAGGAATTGTGACACCAGGCAACTAGTCTGATTGCTGTATGTGAAGTCGGGAAGGAATTTTTTCCCCTAATGTGGAAATTACTGCCTGCCCAAAGGTTTTTGCCTTCCTCTGGATCAACATGTTAGGCTATGGGTTGAAATCGATGGACTTAAGTCTTCCTTCAACCATAAAAAACCATAACTATAAAAACTATAATAAGAAGCCAATGTAGAGTTGAAGAGCAATTAGTAGAACTGGTACAAGCAGATTCGCAGGACCCAATCCATTGGCCATGTTTGGTAATCGCTGGTCACTTGACAGGAGCCTTGAGATTGCCCCCTATCAGACAGCGTAGGTGGTTCTTCCTTTGAATAGCCGTTTCGGTGTGACGTAACATGCGCATAACTCTGTAACGATGACATTGCACCAAACCGGCTAATCAAAAGAAGAGTCCCAGATGCTGTCAGATAGGAGGCTCCACTGGCCATAGGTTACTGACGTGGTCAATGGGCTGGGTCCTGCAAGTTGATATGCACCAACTCTATCAATTAGAGATCATGGGTTACTGATGGTGGAAATAATAATTGTAACCCCATTCCTTAATTTGGCCCAATAGTTATAAAGCAGACACATGGACAACAATGACAAATCCTTTTTGCGAATAACAAATCTGATCATTAGTAAGGAGCAAGCACTACCATGCTCGGGTGCTTGGTACTCATAACGAGCAGTTGGATGCTCAAATGGGCGTAACTCGAGCACCCGAATATATTGGAAGTCAATGGGGAACGTGAGCATTTTTCCAGAAGATTTCCCATTGGTTGGTCTGATTTTAACATATGACTACTGAAGAGCAAGCACTACTATGCTTGGGTGCTTGGTACTCGTAATGAGCAGTTGGATACTCAGAAGGGCACGACACGAGCATCTGAGTATAATGGACGTCAATAGTAGATGCATTCTTCTGGGAAATCTTCCGGAAAAATGCTCAAGTTCGCCAATTGCCTTCCATTACACTTGGGAGTTCGAGTTGCACCCATTCGAGCGTCCAACTGTACATTACGAGTACCAAGCACCTGAGCATGGTAGTGCCCGCTCATCACTAGTTACGAGTACTGAGCACCCGAGCATGGTAGTGTTCACTCATCACTAGTTACGAGTACCGAGCACCCGAGCATGGTAGTGCCCGCTCATCACTAGTTACAAGTACTGAGCACCCGAGCATGGTAGTGCCCGCTCATCACTAGTTACGAGTACCGAGCACCCGAGCATGGTAGTGCCTGCTCATCACTAGTTACGAGTACCGAGCACCCGAGCATGGTAGTGCTCACTCATGATTAGTTACTAGTACCGAGCACCTGAGCATGTTAGTGCCCGCTCATCACTAGTCTTGAGTACTGAGCAACCGAGCATGGTAGTGCCCGCTCATCACTAGTTACGAGTACTGAGCACCTGAGCATGGTAGTGCCCGCTCATCACTAGTTACGAGTACTGAGCACCTGAGCATGGTAGTGCCCGCTCATCACTAGTTACGAGTACTGAGCACCTGAGCATGGTAGTGCCCGCTCATCACTAGTTACGAGTACCGAGCACCCGAGCATGGTAGTGCCCGCTCATTACTAGTTACGAGTACCGAGCACCCGAGCATGGTAGTGCCCGCTCATCACTAGTTACGAGTACCGAGCACCCGAGCATGGTAGTGCCCGCTCATTACTAGTTACGAGTACAGAGCACCCGAGCATGGTAGTACCCGTTAATCACTAGTTACCAGTACCGAGCACCTAAGCATAGTAGTGCCCGCTCATCACTAATGATTCAATCTCAACAGGGAAAGGTAGAAGTAGATCTTCAGGCTAAAATTGTTAATATTCCCAGAGCCCAACCTCTTCTATCAGTAGCAATAATTCCGGTTACAATTCTTCCCTCCAGTCTTTCTGGACTTTAATTAAAGATAGAAGTCAGCTACACCTCCTCCAAACCTCCCATGTATCCGAGCGGTATCTGAGCCATCACACAATGCAGAGGTTACTCCTCTGAACTGAACCCGGTGTTTATTCTATAATAAAAAAATTGTTTAAAAGAACAGAGAGTCCTCAGTGGTTGATACCTTTTAATGGCTAACTGAAAAGATGGTAATAATTGCAAGCTTTCGAGACTACTCAGGTCTCTTCATCAGGCATGGTATAACACAAAATCTGAAGAGTCACGTATTTATACACAATAGGACTTAGAATAGTGCAGTAAAAAAAAAAAAAAAAAAAAAAAAAAAAAGAACAAGTTATATGAAACAGAACTATCTCTATGGCAGGGGGACAAGCTGTTCTAGCCATAAATACTGCTGCAGTTCAGTGTGAAAGTTTTATTGTCCTTTGATAAGGGTCTGGTCCAGGGCAGTGTTTTGGCTAACACGGTACAAAGATATATTTTACTTGTATTCTATAATAGGCAGTAACAATCTTCCATTAGCGACTTGTTACACGCTGTGTGTGTGCGCAGCATCAGAACCTGTGTTGGCTTTCTGCATCTAATTGCTTCTTTGTAGCAAGATGGAGCCTCTGATTTTATTTTTCCTCCAAAGAACGAGATAACAATTGAACAAAAAGAGTTCACGACAATATCATGTAAATCAAATCATTGGAGCACAAAGTGGAGAAGGGGCCTTCTGCATGGTTCTGCAAGGATGTAGACCAGGAGGGTCTTTGGCATGGTCATACTCCACCCTTTCCATGCCAGGCTGGACAGAGAAGTGGTCTTCTTAACCTCAGAACGCTTACCCAGGGAAAAGGCATTAATGACAAACTGTATAGCTAGGAAAGGACAATGGGGTCACGGAGCTACTGTAGATAAACACAGCAAACCTATGACTTTTGTCCCGCAGACCTAGAGATGTTTCGTCTTTACCTTTTTTTGTGGCTCGACATATCCTGAGATGAGCGGCATGCCAAGCCCAGGTTTGAAAAAAAAACCAAGACATAACTTCATGATACTCTGTCATGAGATGTTTGTAAGACTTGATGGTGTTGAGGCGATCAGTAGTGTGAGTGACCCCACTGGAGCACAGGGGGTACCCGGGCGTACCCTGACGTGGAAGGGGCCTAACTGACCACCGAGGTAGACACCAGGTGCCACTCCCTGAGCAATGTCCGGGATTATGATGGCTGATCCCCAGGGCAGGGACCGCAGGGATGGACACAGGTGCAGGCGGGTATAGACTCTAGTGCAAGTGAGTGCAGCCAGGATGGCTGAGAAGGACAGGACAGCTGTAACAGACAGGAAAAGTGGGCACAATAGGTACAGACAGGTATGGTAAGGCAGACACAGGTTTAGGTAATGGAACAGACGCACGGGACCTGACAACTAGCTAGCAGACGGGTAAAGTGACTAACTAAAGGTGTTGGGCAGGCACCTCCCCTAGTGGGAGGATGCCTTAAGCTTATTTGATCAATGATGACTTTCTACTAGTTCGGTTAGTGAATAAAGAGTCCCCCACATTATTTTTAAAACATCCATAAAGCTCCTTCATAATCCATGGGGAAGAGGTCTCACGATGTCCCTGAATCGGTACTCCAATCTTTTGAGCTTCATTCAGAGAAAGAGACTCCATAGGTCAGTCCCGGTCAGCACCACACCAGGAATTTCTCATGCGTGGTGATGTCACTGAGTAATTCACGTCACTGAGAAATTTCAGGTCTGGTACAGACCGGGACTGACCTATGGAGTCTCTTTCTCTAAACGCAGCTCAATAGGTTGGAGACTGATTTGGAAACATTGTGGCACCACTAGACCATGGATTATGATGGCATGTCATGGATTTTTAAAAATAATAAATTGATGAACAAGGGATAGTGTGAGGAAGTCTTTATTCAAAGAAATTATTTTTTTCTTTGTCTGTGTTTTTTTCACTTTACACATAGTGGGTTAGTAATACGGGTGTCTGATACACACCTATCCATTACTAACCCCTAGGCTTGATGCCAGCTGACATTACACGGCTGACATCAACCTCTAAAAATATTACCCCTATTGTCACCACACCAGGGCAATCGGGAAGAGCCGAGCAAAGTGCCAGAATGGCACATCTAATGTAATGCGCCCATTCTAGGGCAGCTGCTTACTGGTATACTTAGGCTGGGAAGCACCAAATAACTATGGGCCTTCCCAGCCTGATAATACCAGCCCCCAGCTGTCTGATTTACCTTAGCTGGTTATTAAAAGTAAGGGGGTCAGCATGCAGTTTTTTCAAGTTATTTACTGCCCAGCAGTGATAGGGGAGTCAGAGATGCGTCCAGGCGTTTTTCCCTTACTGTTTCCTTTACATTTGCGTGCTGTTTCCATCCATATTAGCGATTTTCCTGCCCCTTCATCACCACTAGGGGGGTCTGCTGTAAAAATGCATGAGTTTCCCATCGACTTCCACAATACTCTTTGCTCAAATCGAGCCCGTCTTAGGATCGAACCTGCTCGATTCAAGTAACAAGCACTCAAGCAGTTTAATGCTTGCTCATCACATTATCGACTTGTTTTCACTGGACAACCCCTTTAAGAATCCATTGAACAAAATTTTAAGTTACAAACTCTTTTCTCCCTTAGTAGAGTTTTTTTTTTGTTCTCCTCCTTGCCCTTCCCTTCCCTATCCCTCTCATCCCTATATCTAAAATGTCTTAAATATAGGAAAAAAATAAAGATTAGATTTATTCAAAGATAATAATAATTTTTATATAGAGTTATTAATTCCACAGCGCTTTACATACATTGGCAACACTGTCCCCATTGGGGCTCACAATCTAGAGTCCCTATCTGTATGTCTTTGGAGTGTGGGAGGAAACCAGAGTACCCAGAAGGAAACACACGCAAACACGGGGAGAACATACAAACTCCTTGCAGATAGTGTCCTTGGTGGGATTTGAAGCCAGAACCCCAGGGCTGCAAGACTGCAGTGCTAACCACTGAGCTACCATGCCGCTCATAGATATATGTGATATAATACCAAATGTGACGCCCTGGTAGAGCCAGGTAGTCACAGACAGGCCCTTGCACAAACACCCGTCCCCTAACAAGGTAACAGCAGCCAACCTAAAAACCCTGAGTCACCCCTCTCAGGTCTTGACGTTCACACCCGGGGGCGGAGCCAGGTGGTTGGCCATGCCCACCGAGGAGTTCGGATAGCCTGAGGCGGGAAAAGCACAAACAGATCAGTTTTGGAGGTGAAAGAGAGTAGTAGTAAGGAGTAAACGTTTGTCAGGGATCTGGGTTGTAGCACAGATACCCTGTGGCCAGGAGGCAGACAGTAGTTGCCGCCTGCAGGAGCCGGGAAGACTGCTGGGACAGGGTAGTGGCCCACCGGTACCGAACCGGGGAACCGACTGGAAACCGGAGCACCAGGAGGGGTACTCAGACCCAGAACGAGGCCCAGAAACCACTGGACCGAGTCAAATTCACTGATTGGGGTCTGGACCTTAGGTTCTTTCCCACCCAAGTCCCGACTGAAGACAACAGCCCAACGAGGGGGATAGCAAGACACCGCTCAGGCAGAGAGATCCCACGGGCCAGCGTCTGCGGGCAAACGGGCTCTCCCGGCACACACCAAGCTGGGGAGCGGACTACCATCGCTGAAGCATAGGCAGTCAAATTCTACAAAACGAGGTGCAGGAGTAAGGCGGGAACCACCGAACCGGGTGGGGGACCAGACGCAGCCAGCTGCGGGCACCGACCACCATCCTTTTGGTTTACCAGAGACTCCGGTGTATCTGTCATAGTGAGTACAACATTGCCCTCGGACCGCGCACCGCACCGCACTAACACGCCCGCACCTGGCAACCACCGGGACCATCACCCCCTGCCCACGGAGGGGTCAACACCAGGCTGCACAACACCGTCCCCGGGAGCCTAGTTAACGGCAGCGGTGGTGTCCACATTCACCACAACCCATGGGTGGCGTCGCGAACTTAAATCCCTAAACACCACGGCCCCGGCCGTGAACCTCCCCACCGAAATCCCTCACATAGCGCCATCCATCCATCCCTCCCTTCAGAGCGACGTGGCCCCCGTGTCCGGAGGCGCTCGAGCCACCCACCGACGAGCCCGAATCCGAACGGCTTGGCTGCCAGCCGAGTGCGGGGCGATACACAAGTACATATGTTTATGTTGTATAAGACTTTTTTTTATTTCATTTTATTTTTCCTTTTTGAAAAATAAATAAAAAATCAATTGAAATAGAAGTTTGAAGTTAGATATACTAGGGTGTCTATTTTTTAATGAACATTTTCTTCAATTTAAAGGGGTTTGGCCGGAATTATTTTTACATTATCTTTTAGACATACCCACTTCTATAGACCATGATGTGTGGTTATTTCCGTTTAATACTTCTTAGCTGGATGTATATGGATGTATATGGCCTCTTAGAGCGTCTCTTGATGGGCGCCATCGCAGGACAGATGGACACATGACATCCAGGACATAAACACATCTAGTCTCCGGCTCTATGTGTGGAGTGTGCGCGCAGCAGTGCCCGGGAGGCAGCGAGGCGGAGAGAGCACCGCGCAGCTAGAGCGCGCATTACGGTAAGAGAAGGACCAGCGCCTGGAGCCGCAGCGCAGCCGGAGCATCCCATTCATCAGGAGCCATGGCCAAGGAGCGGCCGGAGAAAGCCGAGGAGACCGAGCAGATGATAGAGAAGGAAGGAGGGAAGGAGCCGGCCGAGGGGCCAGGAGGAGCCGCGGATGGCAGGGACATGAGAGCCGTGCTCCTCTCCGGGTTTGGAGGGCTCAACAAGCTGCGGGTGGCCCGGAAAGTGATGCCAGAGCCCCAGGATGGAGAAGTGAAGATCCGGGTGAAAGCCTGGTCCGGTACCCTTTATATACCATCCCCATTCACCATGCATTCGGGGGAGGGGGGAAGGGGTAATGCAACTCAAGTGTGGAAGGGTTAAATAGAAGATGGCCTTCTGCTGAAAGGGTTAACTGGAACGCTTACCTGTTGGTCGAAAGGGTCAACCGGACGCAACCCGTGGCCGGCGAACTTGGGATGCAGAGTTTGCTGTTTTAAAGGGTTAACAGGGAAGCAACCTGTAGAGGAAGGTTTTACGGGTCAGCCCACAGAAGCAAGGGTTAACTGGTAACAAGGGGGGGGGTGGTTACTCATTGCTTCCAGGCTGAGCAGGGTTAATCGCAGGCAATGGGCTAACAAAAGGGTTAACACCAGCTTGGTGCCCAAGGGTTAACTGGTAACAAGGGGGGTTATTCATAGCTTCCAGGGTGAGCAGGGTTAATCGCAGGCAATGGGCTAACAAAAGGGTTAACGCCAGCTTGGTGTCCAAGGGTTAAAACTCCTAGCAGAACAGAGGAATTAACCCTTCTTTAACTTTAGAGGCAGGGTTAATCGCAGGCGGTGGGCTAACCAAAGGGTTAACTGGATGAGGAAAGGCTTAGACCCAGCAAATATAAGCGATGGACAACGGGAAAGGGTTAATCGGACGCAACCCGTGGCCGGCCAACTTGGGAAACAGAGTATGCTGTTCTAAAGGGTTAAAAGGGAAGCAACCTGTTGCGGAAAGGAAGGATTTAGGGGTCAGCCCGCAGATGCAAGGGTTAACTGGTAACAAGGGGGGTTACTCATTGCGTCCAGGGTGAGCAGGGTTAATCGCAGGTGGTGGGCTAAGAAAAGGGTTAACTGGATGATGAAATGGTTAGCCCCAGCAAATGTAACTGATGGACAACGACAAAGGGTTAATCGGACGCAAATCGTGGCCGGCCAACTTGGAAAACAGAGTTTACTCTTGTAAAAGGTTAATAGGGAAGCAACCTGTTGAAGGATTTACAGGTCAGCCGGCAGACACAAGGGTTAACTGGTAACAAGGGGGGTTACTCATTGCTTCCAGGGTGAGCACGGTTAATTGTAGGTGGTGGGCTAAGAAAAGGGTTAACTGGATGACTAGTCCGGGCGATTGAGGAAAGGGTTAACCAGGAGGGTAGCCCCAGCGAATATAAGCAATGGACAACTGGAAGGGGTTAATTGGATGCAACCCAACTTTTGAAGGAGAATTTGCTGTTGTAAAGGGTTAATAGGGAAGCGACCTGTTGAGGAAGGGTTTATAGGTCAGCCTGCACAAGCAAGGGTTAACTGGTAACAAGGGGGGGTTACTCATTGCTTCCAGGGTTAAACGCAGGCGGTGGGATAACGAAAGGGTTAACTGGACAACTTGTCCCGTCGATTAAGGAAAGGGTTAAACAGGATGATGACCCAAGACAACATGAAAGGGTTAAAGCGGACAGCCAAGCTCTCCAGCTTGGTGCCCAAGGGGTTAAAACTCCTCGCAGAACAGCGGAATTAACCCTTCTTTAACTTTAGAGGCAGAATCAGAATCATAAGGGTTAAATAGGACAACTAGAAGAAAGTCAACCAAAAAAAAGAGAACCAGATGGGCAAACCTAGTGATTGACAGTCAACCAGTCATGGGGGTGTGATGGAGTCCTCTGGTGGACGAATGGTTAACTCGAGGGACCACAGGATAAAAGAGACTGATGGAATGGGCACTCCGTCATGGAAGGGTTAATCGGGGCTGTGGTTAGATAGAAGTACTGGGAGGCTCCCAGTCACCAGTAATGCCCCCATACTGGACATCCGAGCAGCTCACCTGTTACATCAGGGTACAACAGGCAGCCATTTACATTCCATTCATTGTCTTTTTGATATTTTTTGTATAATCCAGATTATATAATAATCCAGAATATGTGATAATCCAGCATGTGACAAGTCTTGTTAATAAGGGGTTAAAAGAAAATGTGTTTTATAAATATGGGAAAAACAAAGAGAAGAAGTGAAGTTGTTATTGACAATAATAATATTGATAATAATAACATTTTTATCGTCGCTATATTTTCAGATTTTAACCCTTTTTTCATCAGGTCACCTAGATTTTATTTTTTCGCACTAAATATATTGAGTGAACCATTTGCTCCCGTTGCGAGGCCTTTATACCGCGCTGAGTATTGATGCAACTTTAATTGAAAAGACATTTACAAAGCGATGAAACGGCGCCGACGGCATCAGCCTAACTGATACTCTGATATTTGAATTCTCAAAGTTCTGTTACTATAGAGACAGGATCAAGAAAGATGCAAAAGATGCTCCGTCTCCTAGAGACTCGCGAGACACACCTGTTTGGGAGTACATATAAATATACATGTATACTATATATATATATATATATATATATATATATATATATATATATATATTCATATATATATATATATATATCCATATGTAATACAACGGCGCTTTACAGATGTGATCATTGCTGTTCCCATTTGGGGCTCACAATCAAATTCCCTATCGGTATGTATTTGTACATATATATATATATATACTAGCTGTAGTACCCGGCGTTGCCCGGGATAGTAACTGTCTCTGTCTCTCTCCCAGTCTCTGTCTGTCTCTTTCCCTCTCTGTCTCTGTGTCTGTCTGTGTGTATGTCTCTGTGTCTATCTCTCTGTCTGACTCTGTATCAGTCTCTCTGTCTGCCTGTCTCTATCTCTGTCTGTTTGTCTCTGTCTGTGTCTGTCTGTCTATCTCTTTCCCCATCTGTTTCTTTCCCCGTTTCTCTTTCCCCGTCTCTCTCTTTTCCTGTCTGTCTCTTTCCCTGTCTCTTTTCCCATCTTTTTCCCTGTCTCTCTGTCTGTCTCTCTCCCTGTGTCTGTCTCTTTCCCCGTCTGTCTCTTTGCCCGTTTATCTCTTTCCAGGTCTGTCTCTTTCTGAAGTCTGTCTCTTTCCCCATCTCTCTCTTTTCCTGTTTCTCTCTTTCCCCGTCTCTCTCTTTCCCCATCTCTCTCTTTCCCCATCTCTCTTTCCCCATCTCTCTCTTTCCCCGTCTCTCTCTTTCCCCGTCTCTCTCTTTCCCTGTCTGTCTCTTTCCCTGTCTCTTTTCCCATCTTTTTCCCTGTCTCTCTGTCTGTCTCTCTCCCTGTGTCTGTCTCTTTCCCCGTCTGTCTCTTTGCCCGTTTGTCTCTTTCCAGGTCTGACTCTTTCTGAAGTCTGTCTCTTTCCCCATCTCTCTCTTTTCCTGTTTCTCTCTTTCCCCGTCTGTCTCTTTCCCCGTCTGTCTCTTTCCCCGTCTGTCTCTTTCCCCGTCTGTCTCTTTCCCCGTCTGTCTCTGTCTATCTCTGTCTGTCTCTGTCTATTTCTGTCTGTACCTGTCTCTTTCCCTGTCTGTGTCTGTCTGTCTCTATCCGTCTCCCCACCGATATCATATTACCTCACATATAAGCTTCTTATACTACGAATGTCTTTCGTTCCTATAGCAACCAATCAGAGCTGCTAATAATAACCTGTGGCTCCAAGCTCCATTGACTCCAATGGAGGCAGGATTTTTGGAGAGTAACTGTAAAGCGCAGGGTTAAATTTTCTGGTCAAAACATACTCTATGACGTTCCCTGAATCACATGAGGCGTGTGTGCAAAATTTCATGATTGTAAATGCAACGGTGCAGATTCCTTTAGCGGACATACACACACACACACACATACATACATACATACATACATACATACATACACTCAGCTTAATATATATGATATATGTACAAATACATAACGATGGGGAATTTAGATTGTGAGCCCCAAATGGGAACAGCAATGATCACATCTGTAAAGCGCCGTTGTATTATATATATGTATATATAGTAGAGAGGAGTTGGTCTGTTGGCGTACTCGAGATATCACAATGTGTTATATGTATTAGCTTAATGAGACACTAATGTATGATTGGTGGAGCCAGACCCCTGAGCTTCACAGAAAACAGGGAGTGAAGAGTTAATACTGCTGAGTCCTGGAGCACACCATAAGGCCCCATTCACGCATCAGTGAAAAACATTTGTGTTTTGGCACACTAGTGTACACCGTGTACTATCCGTAATAGCACGCGGAGATCAGGAATTTTTTACTCACCTGTCCCCGACGCTGCTGCTTCTGGGTCCGCAGTGCAGTGAATATTCATGAGCATAATGAACGGGCCCGGAAGCAAGTGACAGCAGCGCTGGAGACAGGTGAGTATAGAAAATAATTTTATTTCAAAGACACGTGTTTCCTCCGGTATGTATCACACGGATCACTTTAGTTTGTGCTCCGTGTGACATCAGTGCTGCCGGAGAAAACAGGACACATGGGCACACGTGTGCTGCATACAGACACACAGTCCTTTTGAAAACACTGATGTGTGCGTAGGCCCATTGATTTTAATGGGTCTGTGCATGCCAGTGTCTCCAGTAGATATGAAAACGGACGTCACACATACCGGAATCAATGACGTGTGAAGGAGGCGTAACAGACAATATGTTGTGGGCATGCTCTGTGACTATAGTGTAGGTATGCTCTGTGACTATGCGGTGGGCATATTCTGTGACTATGTTTTGGGCATGCTCAATGAGTATGCTGTGGGCATGTTTTCTGACTATGCTGTGGGCATGCTCTGTGACTATGCTGTGGGCATGCTATATGACTATGCTGTGGGCATGCTCTGTGACCATGCAGTGGGCATGCTCTGTGACTATGCTGTGGGCATGCTATATGACTATGCTGTGGGCATGCTCTGTGACCATGCAGTGGGCACGCTCTGTGACTATGTTGTGGGCATTTTCTGTGACTATGTTGTAGGCACGCTCTGTGACTATGCTGTGGGCACGCTCTGTGACTATGTTGTAGGCATGTTCTGTGACTATGTTGTAGGCATGTTCTGTGACTATGTTGTGGACATGCTCTGTGACTATGCTGTGGACATGCTCTGTGACTATGCTGTGGGCATGCTCTGTGACTATGCTGTGGGCATATTCTGTGACTATGTTATGGGCATGCTCTGTGACTATGCTGTGGACATGCTCTGTGACTATTCTGTGGACATGCTCTGTGACTATTCTGTGGACATGCGCTGTGACTAACCTGTGGGCATGCTCTGTGACTATGCTGTGGGCATGCTCTGTGACTATGCTGTGGGCATGCTCTGTGACTATGCTGTGGGCATGCTCTGTGACTATGCTGTGGGCATGCTCTGTGACTATGCTGTGGGCATGCACTGTGACTATTCTGTGGACACGCTCTGTGAAAATGCTGTGGACATGCTCTGTGACTATGCTGTGGACATGCTCTGTGACTATGCTGTGGGCATGCTCTGTGACTATGCTGTGGGCATGCTCTGTGACTATGCTGTGGACATGCTCTGTGACTATGCTGTGGGCATGCTCTGTGACTATGCTGTGGGCATGCTTTGTGACTATGCTGTGGGCATGCTCTGTGACTATGCTGTGGGCATGCTCTGTGACTATGCTGTGGGCACGTTCTGTGACTATGTTGTGGGCATGCTCTGTGACTATGCTGTGGGCATGTTCTGTGACTATGCTGTGGGCATGCTCTGTGATTATGTTGTGGGCATGCTCTGTGACTATGCTGTGGGCATGCTCTGTGACTATGCTGTAGGCATGCTCTGTGAGTATGCTATGGGCATGCTCTGTGACTATGCTGTGGGCATGCTCTGTGACTATGCTGTGGGCATGCTCTGTAACTATGTTGTGGGCATGCTCTGTGACTATACTGTGGGCATGCTCTGTGACTGCTGGGGGCATGCTCTGTGACTATGCTGTGGACATGCTCTGTGACTATGCTGTGGGCATGTTCTGTGACTATGCTGTGGACATGCTCTGTGACTATGTTGTGGGCATGCTCTGTGACTATGCTGTGGGCATGCTCTGTGACTATGCTGTGGGCATGCTCTGTGACCATGCAGTGGGCATGCTCTGTGACTATGTTGTGGGCATGCTGTGTGACTATGTTGTGGGCATTCTCTGTGACTATGTTGTGGGCATGCTCTGTGACCATGCAGTGGGCATTTTCTGTGACTATGTTGTGGGCATTTTCTGTGACAATGTTGTGGGCACGCTCTGTGACTATGTTGTAGGCACGCTCTGTGACTATGCTGTGGGCACGCTCTGTGACTATGCTGTGGGCACGCTCTGTGACTATGTTGTAGGCATGTTCTGTGACTATGTTGTAGGCATGTTCTGTGACTATGTTGTGGACATGCTCTGTGAATATGCGGTGGGCATATTCTGTGACTATGTTATGGGCATGCTCTGTGACTATGCTGTGGACATGCTCTGTGACTATGCTGTGGGCATGCTCTGTGACTATGCTGTGGGCATATTCTGTGACTATGCTGTGGACATGCTCTGTGACTATGCTGTGGACATGCTCTGTGACTATTCTGTGGACATGCACTGTGACTATTCTGTGGCAATGCGCTGTGACTATCCTGTGGGCATGCTCTGTGACTATGCTGTGGGCATGCTCTGTGACTATGCTGTGGGCATGCTCTGTGACTATGCTATGGGCATGCTATGTGACTATGCTATGGGCATGTGTTAGGGCCAGGTGGATGGGCAGACCCGGGAGGTGGATCCACTGGGCCGAACTCCCCGATGAGGGAAAGGGGTCCGGTAGCCGGAGCACTATAGGTAGCAGGACAGTCCGCGCACAAGAGCACAATGGAGAAGTCCCTGGGACCACGGGGTCACTGATGGTAGTCCGGGTGACGGAGCTCAGGTTCGGAAGCCGGGATGATGTCAGGCGGGGTCCGGAACCGTTGGAGCGAGATGACGGGTCACCGCAGGGAACAGAGATGGTACGGACTGTCAGGATGGCAGATAGGCAGTGTTCGGGGTTCGGGATTCGGCAGGACCGGATGGCAATGCAGGATCGGCTCTAGAAGAGAGAGAGGTAAGTATCTCACAGGAACACAAGGAGACCTGACTCCTAGCTTGGGAAACACGAAGAACAGGCCCCGCCCCCTTGGGCATTAAACCCCTTTATACCCTGTACCTGTGTGCTTCATTTCCTGTCATTGGACACTGGCCCTTTAAGAAAGGGTCAGTGACCGCGCGCGCGCCCTAATGCGCATGCGCGCGGCCCGGGTGCCAGAAGCCAGGGCAGGAAGCTGAGAGGAGGAAGCAGCAGAGCCGGGCTGGGGCTGGGAAGCCGACGGGCGCCGGGAGCGGGGACCAGGAGGCCTGGGAAGCGCGGGCAATGGAGGCTGGAGAGCGGGGAGCGTGGCAGGTGAGCCGGGGAGCGGAGCAGAGGACCCGGAGAGCGTGACAGCATGCTCTGTGACTATGCTGTGGGCATGCTCTGTGACTATGCTGTGGGCATGCTCTGTGACTATGCTGTGGGCATGCACTGTGACTATGCTGTGGACACGCTCTGTGACTTTGCTGTGGACATGCTCTGTGACTATGCTGTGGACATGCTCTGTGACTATGCTGTGGACATGCTCTGTGACTATGCTGTGGGCATGCTCTGTGACTATGCTGTGGACATGCTCTTTGACTATACTGTGGGCATGCTCTGTGACTATGCTGTGGGCATGCTTTGTGACTATGCTGTGGGCATGCTCTGTGACTATGCTGTGGGCATGCTTTGTGACTATGCTGTGGGCATGCTCTGTGACTATGCTGTGGGCATGTTCTGTGACTATGCTGTGGGCATGTTCTGTGACTATGCTGTGGGCATGCTCTGTGACTATGCTGTGGGCATGCTCTGTGACTATGCTATTGCATGTTCTGTGACTATGCTGTGGGCATGCTCTGTGACTATGCCGTGGACATGCTCTGTGACTAGGCTGTGGACATGCTCTGTGACTATGCTGTGGACATGCTCTGTGACTATGCTATTGGCATGCTCTGTGACTATGTTGTGGGCATATCATTCTATGTTATCTACCTTCAACTTTGTAATGGAGGCCCTTTGGTGCGTTGCAGGGGGGGGTGGCGGTGCAGTCCTGAAGGCTGGAAACACACTTATGCGTGTAAAATCGGTCCGACTTGCATGAAAACAAACTCGGACGATTTTAGTTCACGTTAGGTCAGTGTGCAATGCAAGGGCATTGCTTTTTTGAATTGTTTCCAGGCTAGCAGAGCGTGTGTAATCCGTGTGTGATCCGTTTTTATTCTCAGCAGCTATGTCATCTGCCATTCAGCTCTGCTACATGGCCGCTGACAGCAGCCACAGACAGAGCCATGTAGCAGAGCTGAATGGCCGCTGACAGCAGCCACAGACAGAGCCATGTAGCAGAGCTGAATGGCCGCTGACAGCAGACACAGACAGAGCCATGTAGCAGAGCTGAATAGCCGCTGACAGCAGCCACAGACAGAGCCATGTAGCAGAGCTGAATGGCCGCTGACAGCAGACACAGACAGAGCCATGTAGCAGAGCTGAATAGCCGCTGACAGCAGCCACAGACAGAGCCATGTAGCAGAGCTGAATGGCCGCTGACAGCAGACACAGACAGAGCCATGTAGCAGAGCTGAATGGCCGCTGACAGCAGACACAGACAGAGCCATGTAGCAGAGCTGAATAGCCGCTGACAGCAGACACAGACAGAGCCATGTAGCAGAGCTGAATAGCCGCTGACAGCAGACACAGACAGAGCCATGTAGCAGAGCTGAATGGCCGCTGACAACAGACACAGACAGAGCCATGTAGCAGAGCTGAATAGCCGCTGACAACAGACACAGACAGAGCCATGTAGCAGAGCTGAATGGCCGCTGACAACAGACACAGACAGAGCCATGTAGCAGAGCTGAATGGCCGCTGACAGCAGACACAGACAGAGCAATCAGAATGAAGTCGGATGAACGTCACCCGACTTCATTGTCATCCCGCGGCTCTGTGTGTCGTGGCCTGATCTTCGGTCACCGGTGAAGGTCTCACCAGTGACCGCAAATCCCCTGAGTGACCGCAGTGATCTGCGCGATCAGCGGTGCCGTCACTGAGGTTACCCGTGGCCACAGCTGGAAGTCCTCCCGCTGAGATCTGTGGCCGCGGGTAACCTGAGTGACGTCATCGCTGATAGCGCGACTCACTTCAGTTGCTGCAGGGAGCTCACAGAGAGCGGTCGTGGTCTGTGACCGCTCTCTGTCAGCTTCCGATGTAGCAGAGCTGACAGCGTCGAGGGACCTCTGTGGATTACGTCGGACCTGGAGGGGTATTTGGGGGTTTAATAAAGTGGTGAAAGAGGTTGGTTTTTTTTGTTATTTATTTCAAATAAAGGATTTTTGGATGTATGTCTTCACTTTCGTAATCATGGAAGGTATCTCGGGGAGCCGCCTGCCATGATTAATCTAGGACTTAGTGGCAGCTATGGGCTGCTGCCATTAACTCCTTATTACCTCGATTGCCACCACACCAGGGCAATTCTGGATGGCCGGGCACAGTCCCGGGACAGTCGCATCTAATGGATGCGGCTATTCCGGGCGGCTGCTGGCTGTTATTGTTAGGGTGGGGGCCGCTCCATAACGTTGGGCTCCCCATCCTGAGAATTCCAGCCTGCAGCTGTGTGGCTTTACCCTGGCTGGTATTAAAATTGTCGGGAACTGCGCGCCGTTTTTTTTAAATTACTTATTTATTTTTTTTACTGCGTTATATAGACCCGCCCACCGGCAGCTGTGATTGGTTGCAGTGAGACAGCTGTCACTCATCGTAGGGGCGTGTCTGACTGCATCCAATCATAGGCGCCGGTGGGCGGGTAAAGCAGAGCATATGAGATTGAATAATGAGCGGCCGGCTTTTTCAAAAGAGGAGAAGCCGCCGGAGCAGTGTGAACGCCGTGCAGCGCCGCGCTGGTGATCGGGGATCGGTGAGTATCAGAGAGGGGGGAGAGGGATAGACCGACATGGACAGAGAGTGAGGGACAGAGATAGTGACCGACAGAGAGAGAATAGAGACCGAGAGGGAGAGACCGACTGACAGAGAATAGTGATTGACAGAGAGAGAGACCGACCGACAGACCGACCGATAGAGAGAATAGAGACCGAGAGGGAGAGACCGACTGACAATAATCTCATGTTTCTCACAACACTGGAAATGAGTGAGGTCTCACAATGTCGGGCAATCTCCATGATTGACCGACATTGTAAGACCTCACTAATTTCCAGTGTTTTGAGAAACATGCGATTAATGTATTTAGAAAAACGCATGTCACTATGATGGTGTGAGTGCCGGTCCGTGTGACATGCTTTTTTTTCACGCTCCCATAGACTTGCATTGGAGAGACTCGCGCGAGAAACTCTACAAATGGCAGCATGCTTCGATTTTTTTCTCAGTCCAATTTGGACTGAGAAAAAAATAGCAGATGAGAGCTGAATCATTGAATAACTTGTGTCCGAGTGCAATGCGAGATTTCCTCGCATCGCGCTACTGCGAGAAACTCGCAAGTGAGAAGCCGCCCGAAGACTGACAGCTCAGGTTAGCGGCATAGTCGTTCCACTGATCTGAATTGTTCACTGATCAATGTTGCGAGCAAAAGTATTTGCAGAATCAGATGAGCACCGGGGAATTGATGCTGGCCGGATCCAGCGATCTGTATAGCAAACAGCTCACAAGTGCGCGCTCCTTCACTAGCAAACCAGCCGCTGTGGACAGACTGCAGTAGTGACTGCTAACTTAGCCGATGAGCAGTAAACTAGAAATTAATATATCCCTCCTCACTTGAGAACAGAGAGGATTTTTTATGAGAGAAAAAAATGCCTGTTTTTACAAGCACTTTGTGATTTTACCTATTTATTGGGAATCTGTCAGCAAGTTTTTGCTATGTAATCTGAGAGCAGCATGATGTAGGGACAGAGACCCTGATTCCAGTGGTGTGTCACTTAATAGGCTTTGTGTTGCTTGTGTTTTATCAGCAGGACATGATCACTATAGGACTAGGTGTCTCGTGCTTCCTAGTCCAATCATGCCCCCGCTACTGATTAGAAGCTTTTTGTCAATATACAGTGTACACAAAGCTGCCAATCAGCGGCATGGGCAGGATTATACACAGCTCAGCATTCAAAGATCTGCAGCAGAGAAAACCGTGATTGTATCACAACTGCTGGAGCCAGTAAACTAAGTGACACGTTGCTGGAATCAGGGTCTCAGCTCCTACATTATGCTGCTGTCAGATTACATAGCAAAAACCTGCTGACAGACTCCTTTTAACACTTGAGAGAACCCCATTACCTGACTTGTGAAACAAATAGAAAATTAAGACTGAATATTTTATTTGGGAACATGGGTCCCAATTCATCATGTTTTTGTTGTTTTGTTTTTTATTACTTTTGTGTCTTTTTTTGTTTGAGAATACACTACACAACTCTGCAAATATTTTTTGTCGTCACTAATGATTATTTAGGCTGAAACATCTAGATTCCTAATAATTCCGAAATAAAAAGTAAAAAAGCAAAATCAAGAAACTGTTGCAAAAAAAATGAAAGAATGATTAAGTTGCCAAAAACTAGAGTCACCATTAGAAACATTTTGTTATTATTTTACACTTTTTTTAGTCATTTCTTTTTGTCTTTTTTTATTTGCATCTTATTTTTTTAGTTTGCGCCTTTTAAATTCTATTTTATGTGCTTTCCCGTTTTTGTTTTGTCCAGGTTTCCAGGTGTTTTCAATTGATTCATCATTTGTGGCTTTTTTAAAAAGTTGCAAAAATTTTGCGCAAATTGTCTCCAGTCACCCTCAGGAGTACTTTTATGCAATTTTTTTTTACCACATTTTAGTAAATTCTGACTTTTTTGCTTGTAGTAATTGCAAAAAGATTGAACACGAGCATTTTCTTTTTATATATTTAAAAAAATTAATGAACCGCGTACAACATTTTGAACAATTTGGCAAAAAAAAAACCCCATAAACAAGTATAAAAAAGACAAAAAAAGGACTTAAAAGAAACACAAATGAAGTGATGAATCAAGTCCTTATATGTTTTTTTTTTCCAGTCACTTGCCTTTTTTTGTTTTGTGTTATTTGTCAATGTTATTTGAGCTACATTCTTCAAATGACGTGTCTGATTCATAAAAATTGTGCACAATCAAAAAAAAAAATCCTTTTCATCTTCTTTAACCTTTTTGAGCCTTTTTAAAGCAAAAAATTCCAGTAAATATTCAAGTCTCAAAAATTGCTCAAAAATTCAGGTGCACATAGGATCACGCCCTAGTAAATATTCAAGTAAGATGTCTCAAAAATTGCGCAAAAAAATAAATAAAAATCAGTCACACATGGAATCACTCAACTAAAATGTATCAAAAATGTCGCAAAAAAATAATAATTCAGGCGCACATAAGATCACTCCCCAGTAAATATTCAATAAAAATATCTCAAAAATTGCTCAAAAATTCAGGTGCACATAGAACCATGCCCCAGTAAATATTCAAGTAAGATATCTCAAAAATTGCGCAAAAAAATAAATAAAAATCAGTCACACATGGAATCACTCAACTAAAATGTATCAAAAATGGCGCAAAAAAAAAAAATTCAGGCGCACATAAGATCACTCCCCAGTAAATATTCAATAAAAATATCTCAAAAATTGTGCAAAAAAAAAAAAAGTAAAATGTCTGAAAAATTGAGCAAAAAAATTTAAAAATTCAGGTATATATAGAATCACTCCCCAGTAAATATTCAAGTAAAATGTATCAAAGATTGAACACAAAAAAATAATAATTCAGGGTCACATAAGATCACTCCCCAGCAAATATTCAAGTAAGATGTCTCAAAAATTGCGCAAAAAAATTCTAAAAATTCAGGTACATATAGAACCACACCCCAGTAATATTCAAGAAGAATTGAACAAAAAAAATATAAAAGTTCAGGTACATATAGGATCACTC
The DNA here is from genome assembly GCF_048569485.1 of Anomaloglossus baeobatrachus. Taxonomy (NCBI): domain Eukaryota; kingdom Metazoa; phylum Chordata; class Amphibia; order Anura; family Aromobatidae; genus Anomaloglossus; species Anomaloglossus baeobatrachus. The sequence continues at coordinate 175,978,333 of NC_134362.1, read as the reverse complement.
CCCAGTAAAAATTCAAGAGAAATGTCTCAAATTGTGTGGAAAGAAAAATTCAGGCGCACATAAGATCACTCCTCAGTAAATATTCAAATAAAATGTCTCTAAAATTGTGCAAAAAGAAAAAACAGGCACCCATAGAATCACTACCCAGTAAATATGTAAAATGTATATATAAGATCATTCCACAGTAAATATTGAAGTAAAATGCATCAAAAATTACACAAAAAAATTCAAGCACATACGAAGGGCTGCTGATAAGTCTTTGGCATTACCCAGAAAGAGACTAGATAGGATGATGAAGCTTTACATTTCTTCCACATACTTTCCACTTGTGTCATCACACTTCTTACATCGGTATTCCAAGTTCTATAAGGCTAGGTTCGCACACTGCGTCTTTTTGACGCTGCGTTTTTGTGTGTTTTTGGCCGCTAAAAACTCACAAAAACGCACCTGCGTCGAAAAAATGCATCAAAAAACGCATGCGTTATTGCCGCGATTTGGTGCGTTTTTGGCTGCGTTTTGCTGCGTTTTTGATCTCTGCGTTTTGCTGCGTTTTTCCAATGTATTGCATGGGCGGAAAACGCAGAAAAACGCAGGAAAGAACTGACATGTCCATTTTTTTTTTTTAACTCAAAAACGCAGGTAAAAAAAACAGATGTGTGCGGACAGCAAAAATGAAAACTCATAGACTTTGCTGGGGACGCAAAGTCCTGCAGTTTTAAGGCCAAAAACGCACCCGAAAAACGCGCAAAAACGCCGCGAAAAACGCACGGTGCGCACATAGCCTAAGCCTAGCAAAAAGAAGGATTTCGGTTGTGCCTCAAACCAGGCATCCGTTGCAGTCATGTCATCAGAAATGGTGGGAAATTTGGTACTCTTGAGGTGTTTCTTCAGTATTGGAAACAGATGATAGTCGGAGGGAGCTAGATCGGGTGAATAAGGTGGGTGCTCAACCAGCTGGAAGCCCAGCTCTGCCAGTTGTGCAGTGTGAGCGGAGGCGTTGTCTTGCAGGAACAAGATTCCTTTGGACAGCTTGCCGCGCCTTTTGGCCTTCAGAGCAGCCTTCAATTGGTCCAAAAGTTCAATGTAATACCTTGCATTGATGGTGGAACCCTTTTGAAGGTAGTCCACTAGCAGCACACCCCCCTTATCCCAGAAGACAGACGCCATCACCTTAGTGGCTGATTTTTGCATCCTGAACTTTTTTGGATGAGGAGAACCACTGTGCCTCCACTCTTTTGACTGCTCCTTGTTTTCAGGGTCATACAAATAAATCTAGGTCTCATCCATAGTGACCGGTCGGTCCAGGAGGTTCTTATCAGTCTGGAAATGCTGAAAAATGGACCGGGAAGTTTTCACTCGCATGATTCTCTGATCTGTTGTCAAACATTTGGGGACCCACTTTGCAGATCGCTTCCTCGTGTCCAAATGTTCATGGATAATGACACAAACACGTTCACGGGAAATCCCCATGATGTCTGCTATTGCTTTAGCTGAAATTCATGGATTCTACAGTATGAGGTTGTGCACAGCATCGACGATCTAAGGAACAACAACCACTCTCGCTCGTCCAGGACGTTCCTGATCATTGGTGCTGAAGTGGCCCGTTTTAAATTTGGCAACCCAGATCTTAACTATGGAATATGAAGGGCATTGATCCCCCAATGTCTGCGAAATATCATCATGAATATCCTTCACGGACTTTCTTTGCAGAATTGTATCCCTCCTCTGCTCTCAGTTGCTGTGAATATCGCATTAGACTCCACCATTGTGTTTTCCCGCGTGCGTAGAACACTGTTTCCACAAGCAACAGATACATATATTAGACACATAAGGCTTCCATGTAATGTAACATTCATTACCATAGAAACAAAAAAAGATCACAAAGACTTGTCAGCAGCCCCTCGTATAACCACTCCCCCCAGTAAATATTCAAGTAAAATGTCTCAAAAATGGCGCAAAAAATAATTTAGGCTCCCATAAGATCACTCCAGGAAGTTTACTTGCACAAAAATGTTGTGAATTTTTAAAAATTGGCTATTGATTATAACAAAATCAGTGAGTCAATAATGCGCAGACAATATGTCCGCCTTGGCGCGTGATGCGGGCAGGTGACATCCGACTTATTCCTTAAGGCTCATGTGATCCTTCATTTTCCGCGTAGTCACTGTAATCCAGGCTACTCCCGCTATGGTAACGCCGGCATTTCTGTCACGTCTAATGCCGGTAAACATCTCGTTGCCCCTTTGTTGTGTTATTCCGGGCAGGACGCCAAGAATGCGCGTATCGACAAGTTCACTTGCAGTTTTCCTGACATGCTTTTAGATAAACATAATTGTTGGAAATCTGTTTAGCAACATTTCCTGGGGTAAAAAAACAACAGTTTATATAGAGAATTGTTTCCCAACGGATCCGGATGAATTATCTTATTTAACGGGTTTTTAAAAAAAATTCCTAATCGCGGAAATGCAATAACACAATAATATAACCATAATCTGCCATTTTTGTGTCGCCGCCCTGGTGGTCACTGCCAGTAATGCAGCTGTTCACATACATATAACTGCTACAGCCAATCATTGATGACATCATGTCACTGCCGAGGCCAGTGATTGGATACAGCAGTCAGGTGACTGATTTACGGCATGTGACTGGGTGCAGGGCCGTCAGGGACCACAGGAGGTCGATGGATGGGATTTGAAAGATGAGGTCATCATATTTACTACAAAGTTTAGTAAATCTCAGAAAACACGGAGCAAAAAGGATACAGACACCTCTAGATGCGTATTTTTTACATACTTGTATTTTGGTCTAAAAATAATTTTTGCACTAAATTTTTATGAACTTTTATAGCCTCTGCTTTGCACTATTTCTGGTTGTATAATGAGTTAATTAAGACACTGTCAGTGAGCTGGCTTTGACTGAATTCGTTGCTCTTTTCTTTGTCTTTTTCTTAACTAATTTATGATGACATTAAAGTTCAACTCCACTTTGATGT